>NW_020664543.1:13129803-13212852 GCF_002925995.2 Terrapene triunguis | reverse complement strand
CAGCGTGTGCCCGTGTGTGCGCCCCTGGCTGGTGCCCCGTAGGGCCGGGGGGGCTCCTGCCACCTTGTGCGTGACGGGATGTGTGTGGACGGGAGCTGAGGCACAGGGCAGGGGCGAGGGATGGCCCCTCTGAATGAATGAATTCAAGGAGCCTTGTGCGTGACCAGTGTCATGCAGGAGGTCAGACTAGATCAGTGGTCCCCAACCTTTCTGTTGCAATAGCATATTCATGTTCCCAGAAGAGCATGGCGGGCACCGGATGACCAGCTGCCGAAATGCCGCCGAGAAGCGGCGTCATCGAGAAGCGGCGCTGCCGAAATGCCGCTGCTTCTCGGCGGCATTTTGGTGGCGACGCTTCTCGGCGGCATTTTGGTGGCTGGTTGTCCGGCGGCTGCGCTCCTCGGCGGCGGGTTGTCCGGCAGAAGCGCTCCCTTGTCAGTAGGCGGGCGCACATAAATGCCCTGGGGGGCACCATGGCACCCGCGGGCACCGCGTTGGGGACCACTGGACTAGATGATCACAGTGGTCCCTTCTGGCCTTAGAGTCTATGAATCCTGCTCCCCGTGTCTCTTAGTGGCCGTACTGCCAGAAACGCTGCAGCTACTGCAACTTCAACAAGTACATCCCCCGGGGCCTAGACGAGGAGTCCATGAGGAGCTGTCTCACTCGGGAAGCCCAGACCCTGATCCGCCTCAGCCAGGTCCAGAGGTGGGTCCTGCGGCAAGAAAAGGGAGAGTGGCGGTTGGGGGAAGGGGAGGTAGTGTGGTTCCTTGTGGCTTTACACCAGAGCCCTAACAGCAACCAGGGAAAGGCATGTGAAAAGGTTGTGAAATCTGCCCTGCTATATTCCACAAAGGCTGCGCTGGCCTCTAGCTTTGAACCCGACGCGGAGCTGCTGGGGGCTGGGCGTGGCTTCTTTGACACTGTTCCCCTTTCCTGCTGTGGCAGGAGCTGAAGCTGGGCCATTGCACTAGGGGTCCATTGAGGTACGAGGGTGGGGACGTCCTGCCTGAAAGCAGGTGTCCCCTGGGGCGTGAGAGGAGGATTCCTCCACTGCAGTGAGTCTGGAGATCACCTGCCCAGCAGCCCATTCACCCTGTGAGACTCCGGGCCTCTCTCCCCTCTGCTCGGCAGGATCAGCTCGGTGTTCTTCGGCGGGGGCACCCCGAGCCTGGCGAGCCCATTCACCATCGCTACTGTCCTGGAGACCGTCTCCCGCTGCGCCCACTTGGCGGCGGACGCTGAGATCACTCTGGAAGCCAATCCCACCTCGGCAGGTGCCTCGCGGCTGGCGGGATTCCGGGCGTCGGGCGTCAATCGCCTCTCCATCGGCATCCAGGTGAGAGAGCAGGAGATTTGCCCTCCTTATCCCTCAGGCACGTTTCCCCTCCTGCCCCCCCTGCTCCTCTCTCAGGGACACTCTCTATCTTCTCCCACAGGCTCCTGCTCTATCTCGCTCCCTCCTTCACTCTCTTTCTCCCTCTCGCTGTCTCCTCACGTGCCCTTCTCATCCCTCTCTGGGGCCTCCCTGTGCTCCCACCCCCAATCCTCTCTATACCAGGCAGCCTAAAGCACCTCGCCGCCGGTCAATCTTGTTCTTTGCAGTCCCTGGACAATGCGGAGCTGAGGCTCCTTGGGAGGAACCACACAGCTGATGAGGCTCTGGGGACCTTGGAAGAGGCAAAGAAGCTGTTTCCCGGCCGCACGTCCGTTGACCTCATCTTTGGCCTCCCCGGCCAGAGTGTTTCCTCGTGGGCCGGGGGGTTAGAAGAGCTGCTTCAGCTGTGTGATGACCATGTGTCTCTGTACCAGCTGACGCTGGAGAGGGGCACCTCCCTCTTCAAGCAGGTCCAGCGGGGCTCTCTGCCCGTGCCCAAGCAGGAGGTGGTGGCGGAGATGTATGAATCTGCGCGGGAGATGCTGCGGGACGTGGGATTCCGGCAGTACGAGGTCTCCAATTTTGCCAGGAATGTGAGTCCCTCCCCTCGGCCTGTCCCTTTTGCGGTGTGTCCCGGATCTAAGCGGGGGAGAATAAACCCAAATAATTCAGAATTCAACTGGTGAGAGGATCTGAGCTCCCCAAGCAGGGGACATGTGCCGGGGTGAGATGTGGGGGAGCAGACGTGGGCCCGGGGGAACTCTCTCTGGATGTCGGGAGTGGGGACGAGTGCTGAGCATACCCTCTGCTAGCAATGTGTGCTGAGATTCCCTCTCAGCAGGGAGCCGGGGTGGGCAAGGAAGCTGGACTGTCTTCTCAGCCCAGGAGAGAGCTGGGAAGCCAAGCACTGAAAGAGGAAGCCCTGCTTACTCTGCACGCTGTGAGGAAGACAAACCCAGAACCTCACATGATGGGCCTGATCCTGCTAGGTGCTGAGCACCTGCGAGTCCCGTTGAGTCCAATAGGGAGTCACCTTGCCGAAAGCCTTGAGCATCTTGCAGGAATGGGTCCAAAGAGATTTGATTCCTTTTCCTGGCTTACTGTGTGTCGTTTTCTCCTGCAGGGGGCGCTCAGTACCCACAACCTGTCCTATTGGCAAGGCAGCCAGTACATAGGGATCGGGCCAGGTGAGTTCCCTGGGAAAGTGAGAGGCACACGGGATCTCACCAGATGGGGCTGTGTACAGGGCTACAAAGCAGCCTCTCTACTGGGGTCCAGTTGACCTCTACAAGGAGCTGCTGTGAGGAAGCTCATCCTCCCAGGGTTCTGTTGCAGGGCCCTGGGTGATGACTGACCCTTGCAGGCACCACCTTACGCCCCCCAGCAGCCCCATGGCTCTGACCCAAGGGGCAGTGCTGCTCTGGGGGTGATGAACTCCAGCGGGGAAGGGATGCTGCAGAAATGCCTGTCTTTATCCTAGGAGCTCATGGGAGGTTTGTGCCGCGAGCACATGGCGAGAGCCTTCGGGAAGCCAGGATACAGACCCTGGAGCCGGACAGCTGGATGAAGGAGGTGCTGGCCTGCGGACACGGGACCCGGAAGCGGACTGTGCTGAGCCAGCTGGAGGTGTGAGTATTGGGGCAGGGCCAACAGTCAGCTCACCCCAGGTGGTGTCTGACGCCTCCTCTTCAGCATCTTGGTGCATGTGGCCTTTCCTGCAAGCTACTGAGATACAATAACCTGGGTGCGGGTCACTTGCCGGGACTGTCTGGGTATATCTCACCATCACTTCCCTGCCTTTGCGGGGCCTCGAGCATTGATGCACCTCGGTCCTGCCCGTTCTCTGCCTGTGGCACATATTGGGTCTCCTGTGGACTGTGAGACTTTGGGCTAGTTTTGGTTGTTGGGTTTAGTGTGCGGCTGCTGGGTGCTGGTGGTGGCCTGTGACATGCAGGAGGTCAGGCTAGATGATCTGGTGCTCCCTTCTGGCCTTAAACTCTATGATTCTAACCGAGCGGGAGCCCGATCCTGCCGTTCTCCTGCTGGCTAAAGTATGAAAGATGGTGGGAGCTTTGCCAGCAGAGCTGCAGTCTCAGGCCCTTGAAGGAGAACAATGTGGACAGCCGTTTCCCACCTGCACTCAGGTGCTCCCCTTTGCCTTCCTTGCACCTTCAGCCCCAGATGCAGGATGCCTTCTGGAGCCCCATAGAGACCCCGCAGCCCTCCAGCATCGCTCTTTGTGTTATAGGTTGGAGGAGGTGTTGGTCCTCGGGCTCCGCACGGACATCGGAATCACACACCAGGTGAGAGCTGGCTCTCGGTTGTAGCAGCCTGCCCTGGCGGGGGTTGAACTCTCAGAGCATGGTGTTCGCAGCTGGCAGTGGACAGGGCCGCCAAGAGGAACCATTTCCAAGGAGAGCTCTGGTCAAGTGCTGCGTGTGGACTGGCTCAGCAAGGAGTGGTCTGTTCTCTGTTGGGATTCTGAGCAGCTCTGGAACTCTCCCAGGGATTCTCTTAGTCTGAATTGCCAAGGTGTCACCCCCCTGGCCCAGTACTGCTGCTCTCGGCTGAAGGCCCCAAGGGGCAGATATTTAAAGGTATTTAGGTGCCTACAGATGCAGATAGGCATTTGAAATCAAAGGGAGTTATGCACCTGGTAGCTTTTGAAAATCCCATGAAGTGCCTAAATGCCTTTGAAAGTTTGGCCCAAGGTCATCAAGTCCAAATGGTGAATTCAGTAATTCCACAAACCTTTACAGTCAGGATACAGGTCCCGGTCCCAGTCACATGCGGTAGGACAGGATTTGATTGTATGTGGCACCTTTGATATTGCAATCTCATGCTTGGATCACACACTGCTGGGCCCAGTATACAAAGTCCAGTAGAACCTCAGAGTTACGAACACCAGAGTTACGAACTGACCGGTCAACCACACACCGCATTTGGAACCGGAAGTATGCAACCAGGCAGCAGCAGAGACAAAAAACAGTACAGCACTGTGGTTAAACATAAACTACTAACAAAATAAGGGAAAGCAGCATTTTTCTTCTGGATAGTAAAGTGTCAAAGCTGTATTAAGTCAATGTTCAGTTGTAAACTTTTGAAAGAACAACCAGAACATTTTGTTCAGTTATGAACATTTCCGAGCTATGAACAACCTCCATTCCGGAGGGGTTCGTAAGTCTGAGGGTCGACTGGAAATGCAGTTTACCATAATAGATGCTGACAGTGCAGTGATCGTGAACCGTCGTGTGTTTAGCAGCTGCTCTCGCACGGTTGGATGGTAGAAACTGTTCATTGGCCAGGACTCATGAGGTGTCCCTTTCTCTAGTCTTTGTCATGAAATATCCTGAGCTCTTGAACTCCCAGCAAAGACAGACAGATGGTATCTCTGTTTAACATCCCTCCCAAAAGGGCAGTGCATTCAATACTGCATCCCGACCACCAGGGAGTGCAGCATCAGCCCGGGCTAGGAGCCTGAGTCCCCGTGCGTGGGACTTGGCAGACAGGTTCTCCCATCCTTTAGCCCTGACGTCGAGGGGTGAGAGAGGAGTTCAGTTTCTACTGACCAGTCAGCCCTGGTCCGGTAGAGGCAGGTGTATTACCCACAGGGCCATGCGAACGGCTCCTTGAACTGCATGCCACAGCCAGAGATTTAAAGGGGCTGCTGTTCAGCCTCCTTTTTTAATGGCCACCCATAGAAACTGCACCTGTACTTCGGGCACCCTCGCCTGGAGATGCAAATCTTGTCATTTAGGCAGCTGAGCACCTGATTTCTCTCTGTGTGATCGTAGCTTTCACACGGCCCCCATCACTGCAGCATCAGGCACACTCAGGGATTGAACCATCTAAATGAAGGGTGCAAAGCCATGTGAGAGCCATTTTTGCAGGAGCAGAAAGGCAGGCAGCCCTGAGAAAGGCTAGTCCTCTCCAAGAGGCTCACACCCTTCCCTCTAGAGCTTTGTGTGGAATTTGTTATTAGGCAGGTGAATCTAACCCACAAAATAAAAGATCAAAGCCCCAATAAACTGTCAAGTCAGTATTTACAATGAGTCTCTCCCTCGCTTCCCTACCAGCACTGGCAGCAGTTTGCAACCAGCCTGAGCCTGTGGGACATGTTTGGAAGTTCAGAGGAAGTGAAAGAGCTGGAGGATCAGGGCTTGCTGCTTTTGGACAATAGGTAAGGGACGGACTGTGGCTGTGGGAAGGACCCTGTTCTCTGATGGGCGGGGTGACCCATGTCCTGCTCTTTTTCCAGGGGGCTCAGGTGCTCTTGGAAAGGTTTGGCGGTGCTGGACTCTCTCCTGCTGACCCTTCTCAACCAGCTCCAGCAGTCCTGGGCAGACAGAACAGCCCATGGGACCTGAAGCTAGACAGCTGTCAACCAGGAAGCAGCAGCCTTTCCCAGCAAACTCCAGCAGTCCTGGATGGACAGGGCAGACCTGAAAATGGACAGATCTTGCATCCAATCTGGAAAGCATTTCAGCAGGGGAGGCCGATCCTAAGTGTCCAAAGGAACAACTTGGCTCTTGGCTGGAATCAGTTTGGAGCTCTCAGTTTGCAAAATCCAGGACGAGGGCCGGATCCAGGCTTGGAGTAAATCGGTGGAATTTGCATCTGCTTATTGCAGAGAGGAAGCTGGTCTTTTTTTTTATGTGCACAATATTTGCTCAGTGGCTGCTGCAGAAAATAGGGTAAAAGCATTTTAGTTTTAGATTGACTGGAAAGATACACAATAGTGTGGGATTCAGTGACTTAAACTACTTCAGTGAGGAAAGTCAGTCTCTTCTCTGCAGTCAGCATGCGATACTATCTCCGTGCAGCAGAGGGAGATGAGTGAAGCAAAAATACTGCAATGTCAAACCCCGTGGAAGGGCGAGCAGATCATTTCCTGCCCGAGGCGCTGGACTGAACTCCCCACGGTCAGCGCGGGCGACCAGGACCGGCTAGAGCTACCTCTCATTCTGGCCGAGTTTTCGGAATCCCTCCGTCTCATGCCCACTAATAAAGCATGTGGGTGCGCCTTGCTCCCTGTCCCCCTGGCCTAGCTCTGTAGCTCTTTAGTAAGACGGACAGGTGAGCTAAGGGCTACCTTGCAAAGGCTGCTGGTTATTCTCTTTGCCTTTCCCTTGGACTCTGTAGAGTAGCTTGCTGGTCTCAGCAGCCGCCACTCAGTACAGAAGCAGGGCACCCCAAGTCTAACTCCGTCTTTCCCTTACTGTCCTGGATACCGGAGCCACAAGCAGAGGGGGTATCACAGAGATACACATCCCCCAATGCCAGAGAGCTGGGAAGGTGCAGATTATGCAGCCAAGAATAATACATTATTGAGCTCCATTTTCTACCAGGTGCATTAGCGCCTGGGGTATCAATTTACTTCTGGAGGGAATTCAGTGCTGCCGTGACAGCGCTGGGGAATGAAGTGCTTTTTGCCCACTGACAGTTACAGCATAGGCACTGGCAGGCCAAGGCTCTCCTACCCCATCCCGCTAACACGCCAAAGCCCTGACTTCGTGCTAAGAGGAGAGTTTGTCTTCAGTGGCCCTTTCACCCCTTGGCCTCACTGCTGAATGGAACGAAGGTTTAGAGACTTGTCTTTAGATGGCAATTCATATGACAGTAGCACCTAAAGGCCCCCATCAGGATCAAGGCCCCATTGTGCCAGGTGCTGTACATACACATAATACGAGACAGTGCCTGCCCTGAAGAGCTTACAGTCTAATCAGACCAGACAGACAAAAAGTGGGAGGGGAAACAGAGGTCACCCAGCAGGTCAGTGGCAGAGCCAGGAGTAGAACCTGAGTCTGCCGAGTCCTAGTCCAGTGCTCTATAGTCCAGGCTGCAGGACAGTGTCCAGCCCAGACATCACTTCCCTTTTAAACCAAAACAAATGCAGATATTACTGCACAGAAACTTATGCTTCATTGTGATCCTTGCATTCCCCCTGCGGAGGAGACACAGAGGTGAGTGCCACATATCTTGGATCAGATTCAGGCCCATTATATTATGCCTAGCTTTGGTGGAGAGCTGTGCAGCTATTGGACGTTCCTCTGGTCTCTGTCGCATGCAGAGTGAAGAGCTCGGGCACGCTTGCTGATCTAATCGGGTGTTGTGATTGCTGCATTCGTGAGTAAGAAGTTTTGTTTTTAATAAACCAGCCTGCAATAGTTTGGCTCTGACTTAGTCTGGTAATTGCCGTTTAGCTGTAAGATCAGTATTTGGATCCCGTGATAGATTACTCATACAGTTTTCAAAACATGGCGGCAGTTGTTCAAACAGAGAATCATCATTTTAAAATATTAACTTGATTTTATTTGCAATTTGTCATGAACTCCTGGAAGATGAAGAGGTCAGCAGAAAAGCAGATTACCTTGCAGACAAGAATCAAGACCAAACAAGGGTTCTCTGAGTGCTTTATAATGGAATCAATGCCATACTGGCTGGGCAGCAACTCTGGGGGCAAAAGCACCAGCCGTTCTGCAATGAGCAATAGCTCGTACATAGTCCTGGATCATAGAACCTGCTTTCGATAGAGAGGATGTGAAAGCTGAGAGGCTCAGGTTAAATGTGATCGTTCAGTGCCACCAGAGATAGGTAGAAGGGATCGTAGTTTTAACCTCTATTAGAAAGCCTATACAGCTTGAATTTACCGCCCCTTTCATTCTGCAGTGTAGGGCTATAGTCAGCCTTTGGAAGGAGAAGTCCTTGTGTGGCTGTGGAACATTTTGAATGACCTTCTGGCCCAAAGACAAGAATGCTACAGTGTCAACAAAAGTTTATGTTGTGTATTCAGCGATTCCAAAATCAGATTGAATCCTGGGGCTCTGCCCTAGATATGTGGTTGCATGAACTGTATTTAGATTTTTTATAGGTGTTATTAAAGATACTAAAGAAATTTAAGTCCAGAGTTTGCCTGACTTCTTCGTTGTTATAATCGATGGGGAAAATCTCTCTGCATCCATACAAGCTGAGGGCCTGTCCTGTGTCAGGGATTATGAGTAAGCCATGTGCCAGAACAGCTGTAATTATTTTGCATTGCAAATTCTAGGTCTATGTTTCAGATGTTTTTGTTTTGCCTTTTCCCATCTTCCACTGCTATTCTTAGCTCAGAGTGACTAAGGCTTTGGCTACACTGGACTTTCGTCGGTAAAACCTTTGTCGTTCAGGGGTGTGAAACAACACACACACCCCCCACCCCCCGCCAAACATCAAAAGTTTTACCGACGAAAAGCGCTGGTTTGAACAGCGCTTTGTCGGCAGGATTGCTCTCTGCCGACAAAGCTACGGCCGCTCATTGGGGGGTGGAAGTTTTTTGTTGGCGGGAGAGCTCTCTCCCGCCGCCAAACAGCAGCTACACTGCGCGCCTTTTAGCGGCACGGCTGTAGCAGCACAGCTGTGTTGCTAAAAGGTGCGTCGTGTAGACATAGCCTAGAAAGTAAAATTCTGAGTGATACTGCAGAAATAAGGAATTTATTATTATTTATTTGTTTTTATTACACAAGTGCTTAGAGGCATGCCTGGCATCAGAGCCCCATTATGCTTGATGCTGTCTAGACACAGAGTAAGAAATGGACCGTGCCTCAAAGAACTTACAAGCTAAATAGATGTGACAGATAAAGGGTGGGAGATAGGAAGTGAAATACACCGGACCCTCGCTAGAACGCGTGTCTGTATAGCATGAATTCGCATATAACGCGGTCGCGGCCATGGATCCCAAATTTAATTACTTTAATTGCAATTCATTTTAACGGGGTCCCCGCGTTAACGTGGTACCATGAATGGATCCCAAATCCCGCATTCTAGTGAGGGTCCGGTGTAATTAATAGGAAATTCCACTTGCTGCCATCTGTGGCTTTTGCTGAGGAGTCTCCTGCACATGTGAGTTAGGCAAAATTAAACTCTCTCCCCCATAAGAAATCTGCATGGCCTATTGGTCTTGTCAGATGGCCTCGCTTTGACTGATTTGGAAAACCAATGCAATTTTTCACATTTGCTGATCAGCTGGTGTATGGCACCTCTGAATGGATTCTGTAGGAGGCAAAAAGGTTTTTTTAAAGAACGATCAGTTGGCTAGTTAACATTTAGTTAACATTTAGCCCTACGATGGCGGTGGGATCCAGAGAAAATAGTGTTCTTCCTGGTGATTTCCAAGGCTGTTGATGTAATTGATTATGCTAATGAACAAATAAGGACATTACCAAAATCAGGCAAGCTCCCCTCCCCTCCATTGGGAGTATGGGTGGGAGAAATGGGAACAAAGTTTGCCAGATGCAACTGGACAAATATTGTGCATTAAGTTACACCTCCACCATCCTCTTGACTTTAATGGGCGTAAATGAATCCAGATGCATCCAAAATTGGTAGGGAAAGAAATGCTGAGCCTTTGAGAAGAAACTACACCTCTACCCCGATATAACGCTGTCCTCGGGAGCCAAAAAATCTTACCACGTTATAGGTGAAACCGCATTATATCGAACTTGCTTTGATCCACCGGAGTGCGCAGCTCCGCCCCCCCGGAGCACTGCTTTACCGCGTTATATCCGAATTTGTGTTATATTGGGTCGCGTTCTATCGGGGTAGAGGTGTATATGCAAAGGAGTACTAAAATCAGTACACCAATATTTGAACCGTGTCCCTTTGAGGAAAGCACACTGTATGGATTGCTATTATTGTTTTTGTGAAATCCATCATAGCCAATTTCAATATATTCACATTCAGATCTACTATACTATGGGCACAGAAAATTCCTGTTACCAATAACTATTCTACATCCACATTCAGGGCCTGATCCAAAGCCCGAAGAAGACAATAGAAAGACTCATCGATGTCAGTGGGTTGTAGATCAGGATTGAAAAGGGCAAGAGAGCCCTTTGTTGGCAGATGAGAAACAAAAGCATGCATTGAGTGATGCTGTATATACCATTGATTTGGAGTTATTCCTGATTTACACCACAGTAAGTGAGAGCAGACACTGCGGAAGAATAAACATCTGATGAGAAGGGACATAAATATGAAGACTAAATTCCAGCTCTTAAAAACTTACATTTGGTCTATGTTAAATTACAGCTGTGAAATATGGACATTCAAACAGCTGATAATAAAGAAACTACAATCCTTCACATTATGGTTATGGAATTCTGAAACTATCACAGATAGACTGTAACCAATGAAAAAGTATTGGAGATGACTGGAACTCCACAAACGCTAGTTAGAGATCTTATTAAAAGGAAGATTTGATTTGCAGAGCATATTTTAAGAGGTTCAAGTGGCAGTGCATGTTTATGGGCACTGGAAGGGAAAGTTGATGGCAGAACATGAGGCAGAAAAAGAAGATTTTGGGTGGTGAGATGATATCCTGGGTGGATTAAAAGGACTGCTCATCCACAAAGAGGTTAGAAGAGGACCATACAGAACGGACTACCATTGTTGCAAACCTCCAGTAATGGAGATGGCACAGAAGAAGAAGTTGACATGAGGGCACATTATTTTTAAAGTCTTTTAATATAATTCACAATCAGTCAAACATGTTTCAGATCATTACAGTTGTTGTTATGGGAGGCGGCGTCATCTGCTTGACAGAGAAGGAAACTGGAAACCAAGAGAGCTGGGTTCTGTTGCAGGTGCTGTCACTGATGCATTGCTTGACCTTGAGTAAGACACTTAACCATGGTGTGCCTCAGTTTTACCAGCTGTACAATGGGGATAATACCCAAAGTGCTTTGAGATCCCCAACTGACAGGTGCAGTGGAAGCACATAGCATTAGCACAGTCTCACCAAGGAAGGGGAAATAAGACACCTGAAAGGAATGCAGTGAGGTGATGAGGTGCAAGGGCCCAATTATTCCTCATTGACACCTTGATTGTCAATTAGTGGCCTAACAGGTTGAACTAGTAATTTCACCCACTTCCACTGATTAGAATAAATCCCCACTGTTGCTTCCTGAAGTGAGGAGGAGTTTGCCACTCAGGTGAAATACATGCATAAGCCTTCCCTGAGTCAGTCTCACTGAGCCTAAGAAGCAATGACTCATGCTAACAGTCTCTGACACGTTCCCCTCATTATCAGCCTGCTGGATGCCATTTGGTCTTTGATTTAGGCAAAGGGGCCAGTTACCTATGCGCTGCTCTGTGAAGTGGTAAGGAATGCGCTTGGGGCTGGCAAGCTTCCATCAGTGCTGATAAGAGCAGTCCTTGAATTTGTCCTTCAGTATGTGCTCTGTGTGGTTCTAGGAACAACCAAGGTGACAGTAGAGGGTGACGTATGCCGGAATTAAAGGGTGGGTGCTTTGCTAGAAAGAGTAAAAAACCCGAGTCTGTCAGCCCCAACTCTTTTTGAGGGAGAGAGTGTCAGAGGAAGTGGTTTCCCAACCCACAGTGCATATCTGGGACTAAGATAAGGCCACCCAAACTCATGTCACCCAAGGCCTTCAAACGCTACATAAACCCAGGTGCCTTGAGCTTTTCTAGCCTGAGCCAGTACAAGGTTTCTAAGGTAAATATAGGGGGACTTGCTTCTGTTTCCCTAATATAAATCTTCCCTTTCCCTTTTTAGCCTAATCCAGGAAATTTCCATTTGGGTTAGTTGCTGAAGATTTGTTACTGGACATTTTTGAAGCAGGAACATGGACTCTCCCTCAGCCTGGGCTACAAAGAAATAGTTTTGCAGTGCTCTGTGCCTTTGACATGAGGAAGCTCTGGGTGTAGGGAGATGCAAGGCCTCATTTTGCACATACAAGTGTGTGGTAGTGATGGCACTGAGAGGCATGAATCCCCTGAAGACATTCCTAGTTTCATTCAAGGGCTGTAACTGGTGCACTACAGCTGTTACCTTAGGAAATTTTGAACAGAGCAGAAATTAGCATCAGTACCTATTGGAAGGCATACAGGCCACATTTGTCCCATCATTCTTAGTTGAAGACAGCTTCACTTGACCAAGCAGATCAGTCACATAAGGTCGATCACAACCACACTGTGCTCATCACTGGAAATTGAGCCTAAGCCTCAGCCTGCTCTTTTCCTCCAGGTGTTTGCTCCACATCCGGATGCCCTGTCTGATCAGATGGCTGTGCCATGAGCAAAACAGGGATGGGCCCTTGAGCCAGATGAATGTACTTGCCTGGAGAATCTTGTACAATAACTGTCTATCATGCTGAGCAGTGCAGGTGAGAGGAACCTTCTGTCTGACAAGCACGTAGTGCATGCTGGGACCTTTAATCACTCTCGGTTGCACCGCTAAATTATAAAGAAGGGTCGATGCCATCTGCTTCATTGGTGGGCCCTTGGGCTTCTAGCAAGCTGCCAATGTAGCCCCTCTTTGGGCAGTTTAGGTGCCTTGGGCAGAAAACAAATATCTTTGGAATGAGCAGCAAGCTTCCTGTTGTAACTTGCTTTGGCCATGACCTGGTAGCTCTGGCAGCATTCCCTGCTTTGTAGATGGTGGAGTAATCCACACCAGCAGCTCTGTTTCATGCAATAAATTGCAAATAAATATTCAGAAGGGGAGACTTCCTCCAGCCATGTTCTTGAGCTGTTGTCATGAGGTGGGGTTTTGTACCCACCATTTTGAGAATATTGAGTATTTGGTCTTCTGTTCATGCTCATCAGCCAAGTAGCCAGACAGTGTGCCCATTTGCATTAGAATTGGGATTTCTTTGAGGAGAAGTAGAAGATCCAAATATCCTACTCCAGTCACCTACTCCAGGACAGGCCCAACAAAGAAAGTAACAGAATGCCACTAGCCGTCACCTTCAGCCCCCAACTAAAACCTCTCCAGCGCATCATCAAGGATCTACAACCTATCCTGAAGGATGATCCCTCACTCTCACAGATCTTGGGAGACAGGCCAGTCCTCGCTTACAGACAGCCCCCCAACCTGAAGCAAATACTCACCAGCAACCACACACCACACAACAAAAACACTAATCCAGGAACCTATCCTTGCAACAAAGCCCGTTGCCAACTCTGTCCACATATCTATTCAAGGGATACCATCATAGGACCTAATCACATCAGCCACACCATCAGAGTCTCGTTCACCTGCACATCTACCAATGTGATATATGCCATCATGTGCCAGCAATGCCCCTCTGCCATGTACATTGGCCAAACCGGACAGTCTCTACGGAACAGAATAAATGGACACAAATCAGACATCAAGAATTATAACATTCAAAAACCAGTCGGAGAACACTTCAACATCCCTGGTCACTCAATTACAGACCTAAAAGTCGCAATTCTCCAAAAAAAAACTTCAAAAACAAACTCCAGCAAGAAACTGCAGAACTGGAATTAATTTGAAAACTGGACACCATTAAATTAGGCTTGAATAAAGACTGGGAGTGGATGGGTCATTACACAAAGTAAAAACTATTTCCCCATGCTAATTTTTCCCCTACTGTTACTCACACCTTCTTGTCAACTGTTTGAAATGGATTATCACTACAAAAGGTTTTTTTTCTCCTGCTGATAATAGCCCACCTTAGTTGATTACTCTCATTAGAATTGGTATGGCAACACCCATTTTTTCATGATCTCTATGTATATATATCTTCCTACTGTATTTTCCACTGCATGCATCCGATGAAGTGGGTTTTAGCCCACGAAAGCTTATGCCCAAATTAATTTGTTAGTCTCTAAGGTGCCACAAGTACTCCTCGTTCTTTTTGCAAATATCCTGAAGGCATTCAGTCTAGGAACGCCTCTTTATTACTCACATCCTCTCAAATGAAATTAACATGGGGTGACAGTGTCAAAACCTGCCGTGGTGAAGACAGGTTTTTCAACAGGAAAGGTTTTATGAACTAAGGCCTGGCTCACGTGGGTTGCTAAGCACCTTATGTTGTTGACTTCAATGGGAATTGGGGAGACTATAGTGTTCAACAGTTTACAGGATTGGGCTTTGTATTCTCCTTTAATTTGTCAGAAATTATGCCTATTGATGGGCTGCTCATTGCCAAACTAATTAGTCAGCGAACCCCAGGACACATGATCAATACCTGCCAAGAATTTGCTTTAATCGTCTTGCTTTATCTTAAATCTGTTTCTCAATATTGAAAAGCACCACATTGCAAGACACTGTGATGAGACAAACTAAAGCAATTATATTTTTGGTCACCAAATGGTGCTGGAAGTAAGGTTTAATGCAAAGCTCTCAAAAGCCGAATCTGTGACATAGGCCTTTAAAATGTACGATGAAGAAGATGGAAATATTAAAAAGGCACAGCAATAAATAGCAGTGGAGGAAGCAGGAAAAGAAACAATGTGCCATTCATTTAATTGGTGTAAAGTTTGATATCACCTTGGTTTGAAAAATCAGTATTTCTTATCTCTTAACATAAAGCACTAATAGCGCCTTGTGATCGTGGGTTGAGGAGAGGTAAATTTGGAGCTAAAGCATGGCCTAAAATGGATGAAAATGAGCACAAAAGAGCGACATCCTTTTGTATGGTCAAGAACTATGCTGCTATGAAGAAGAGGTGAATCAAATCCACTCACAGGAATTCTGCAATCTGCTCTTCTGGTAGCCCTCATCTTTAAATATAGGGTCGGGCCCAGGGAAATCACTGAGCCAAGCACGCAATGCTTCAATGTGAGCCAGGTGGCACTTTATTATGGAGGGTGCTGTGCATCCCACAGTTCTGGAAGATCTCAGCATGCAATGATCAGTTATGAGCCAAGCAGCACTTTAAAACGAGGCCGATGACAGGTCCCAGAATACAATGCCCCATCTTTAATGTGGGGGGAAGGGGTAGGCTTTGGGAGGGCAGCCCTCAGAAAGGATAAGTCCCAGCATGCACTGCACCATCTTGAGGAAAGCAAAAAGCATTGCATGTTGGGATCCAGCCCCATAGCTAAGGCGGGACATGAGGTGGACTGCCCCCTCCCTGGACATTTTTTTGTCCCTCCCTCCCGTAGAAATAAGATGTGTTGCAGGTTTTTTCTCTAGTTTCTTAGCTTGTCCTCAGATGTGTGATAGTAGGCCTAAGGCCACAGAGTAGTAGTCACGGTTCCGATAGCTGAGGTGTGGAGAGAGGGAATGCTATTGACCTGTTTCAGCTAACTGAAGAGTGGTGGCTGCATCACGTTGCTGCTGTAAGAAAGGATGTGGGTAACCCTGGTAAGAAAGTATCTGCAGAGAAGGCCTCCGCATAGAGCTTGCCAAGCGGGGACATAGCATTCTGTGCTGGGAGTTCCTGTGACCAGACACTGCCTTCCTGTTTGAAGGGCAAAGAAGGCGAGAGGAGAGGGACGTTCCTTTTGAAATGGGAGCGAGAAGAATGCTCCTTTTGGAGCGCACAAAAGAGCGTGGATGGGCTGCCAAGACCGGAACATTCCTCTGTGCCCCAGAAGAAACCTTGGCTGGACTGTCTAGGGGCTGGGAAACTACTGCAGAGTCAAAGGGGATGCGAAGATTGACAGGCACCAGGGCTGTGGGCCCGATCTCCCCAGTGACTGGGGCTGGTTTAGACCTATCTCCGTTTTGTGCTGCTTTTCCATCACTCTAATAACCCCCTTTGAGGGGAGGTTCAGCCTCGTGTAGGGCGGGGAAGCCGCCTTGCTGAGAGGCATTTGCCCTGGAGGGAAGGTATCACAACGCTGCACAAAGGCCCAGTGGGCTGGAGGTGCCAGCGGGAGGATCTGGCGAGTAGCCCCAGAGGAGGCGTGGATGGACGGGCAAGCCCCCGAGCCCAGCAGGAGGGCAGGGGGGGAGGAGGAAGATGCAGGCACCGCTGGTGGCTGCTGAAGGACATAGGGGCAAAGCACGGGCACCACCCCTCACAATGCCACGCTGCCTCTTTAATTGCCCCAGTCCTCGGAACAACGTCCCCTTGCCCCCCAGCATCCTCATTGCCCTTGTGACCTATGGGCAACACAGGGCTTGGCCAGCTGCAAGCACCTCTGAGCCTGATACTGCGCATGCGCAGGGTGAACCTGCTTTCTAGGGCATGCGCGCGCTCCCACCCGAATGGATCGCGCATGCGCACAACCGCAGCCCAGCGTGCGGTGACGATTCCAGGGAGCCGTCACTCCCCTCCGCTTCCCCGGACCATAGAGTGCGGGAGGCGGAGCTTGTCTGCCGAGGAGCGCGCGCAGGCGCTGTGGCTGTGGCGGAGGGGTTGCCAGGGGGACCGGCCCAAGCCTGTTGCCTGGCCTGGCAGTCCGGGATGCAGACCCCGGCAGCGGCGCCGCCTCAGAGCTTGAAGAAGGAGCCTCGGGGCGGCCGCAGGGTCCCCTCGCTCATCGCCGTGTCCGAGACCATGAACAAGTCGAGCAAGAAGGACGCTCGGACCAAAACCCCCCAGGGTAGGGGCGGGGCGGGGCGCTGGGACTGGCAGCACCGCCCCCCCCCCCCCCCCCGCCCGCCGGGACCCCCCCCCCCGGCCCCGGGGGGGGGCCCGGGGGGCCCCCCCAAGCACAGAGACCCCCCCCCTCCGGGCACAGTGTGGGGGCCTGGGGACCCCCCTGGGCACAGTGACCCCCCCTCTGGGCACAGTGTGGGGGCCTGGGGACTCTCCCAGGCACAGAGACACAGTCCCTGTCAGGGACCCCACCCGCCTAGGCACAGTGACGGGGGAAGGCCCTGACAGGGCACAGAACTGGCACCAGCTCCAGAGCCCTGCCGTGCTGTCATACAGCTAAGAGGCATTGGTATCACTGCCAGGCAGTCACTGGGGCACGGCTCTGGCACCACCTCGGGGTCCCTAACACATTGGGAGGTTGCACATCCTGCCATCGCCCAGGTAGTGTAGCCAGAGATCCACTGGCACGATCTGGGAGCCCTGGCAATGTTCCCATTGCCTGCTGTCACCACCGCCAGCCATGCATGAAATGGTGATGGAGTGTCTGAGTGGACCTTGCATTGCCTTGACAATCCTGCCTTGGACCTGATGGGCCATAGGGCTGGGAATATCCAAGTGAAACTGACCTTGCTTTAACAGCACTGTGAGGGCCACACGCTGAACAGGGATAGTCAGTGGTTCTGATACTGTTACCAGCTACCTACTGTGCGTTAACTTTAGAAGAGAAAATCTCATCTCCGCCTGCCCTTATCTAGACTTTTACCAGGTGGCTTTTTTTAGAGGGAGGCAGGACCCAGCAGGTTAAGTTTTCCAAAAGCTGCACCTATGTTGGAGAGGTAGCAGCAGCTCCAGTATGTCTAATTGGGTGCATGGTAAGACGTGCTTTAATATTTTCAGCAGGTGACAGAAAAGGAACATATATGCCTCCAATGAGATTGCAGAAATAACTGGGCAGGTCTGGATGGCTTGGCTAGCCCTACCCTCAGTATACATGCAAGTGATTTATCACAGACGCACATTATATCCATATCTAATCCACTTACCCAGATAAATATTGGAGTCCTGGGAGAATGATTTCCAAATACCAATTATAGTCAGTGAGAAGACTGCTAAATCTGCTTCTGAGAAGTGCAGTGATCTCATATGTTTTCAAAATACGTATTACATAAAATTAGAAGGAGGTTTCACCCTGATATTCTTTTTAACATTTGAAAGGGATTGAAATATAACACTGCATATTCCTAATTATGTTAACATACCTGTCTCAAAAATAAAAAAAAATTGACTGACTCTTACTACTGATTTTCTTTCTGGTTGGAGAAACTTTTGTTGCTTTTAGTGAAAGGTGGGGAAAGCCTTTTAAAGCTAGGATTATTTCTTACTGAATAGTGGTAACACTGAGGGGCCCCAACCAGGGTCTATTGTTTTAGGTGCTGTCAAACACCTAACAAAAAGATAGTGCTTACCCTGAAAAATTTACAATCTAAGACCAAAAGGAGAGACAAGGAAGATATAACATCACAAGGTAATGAGGAGAATGCCACAACTCAGGACATAAGCAGATCAAATTATCAAAGCCGTGATGATCAATATGCATTTATGAGCAGCAAAAATGTCTCCCTGAATATACAAATCTGATATTTTTGCACACATGATAGAGTTTTTGTTTAAGGACTATCATGCAGTTGAGTGTGTAACTGTGTGTTAAAGTTCTCTATTTCCATTTCCATTTGAAATAGGAAACTTTTGTAAAAGTTCTTTGTTTCCATTCTGGGTTGTTGCCTGCTGGAAATGTACTACTTGAAAATGTATTGCATTGTGTCTAGGCCAGGGTGAAGGGAATGGGGCAGATGAAACCCACTGTCCATGTTCAAATCATGTGGATACCATGATGTGCTGAACACGGACGATACCGAGTTCTAGTTTTCCATACACCTTGAAGACTAGTACTGCCTTTAAGGCTTTCTCAGTTGTCCAAAAGAAAGAAGGGGTTTCCCTGGGAGCAGGAGCGCCGCCAGCTTTTCTGCCGCCCTAGGCGGCAGAAGGTCCCGCCCCGAAATGCCGCCCCCGACAGAGGCGGCGGAAGGTCCTGCCCCCAAAATACCGCCGCGGTCACCGCCCCCCAAATTGTAGCACCCTAGGCAACTGCCTAGGTCGCCTAATGGGTTGCGCCGGCCCTGCCTGGGAAAGGAAGACAACGTGTTTTTACTTCACTTGTGTTTCAGATAAGAAGAGAGTGAAGACATTTGAGCAGCCCTCCCCGCCAATTCAAGAGGAGCCCGAGCCTGTCAGCTCTGTTCTGCAAGGAGATGAAATCCAGGCTCTGGCAATCAAAGTGGAAGATCTAGAGAAGGTGGGTATAAAATCTTGCGTCCCTTGTCACAGGGAGTAGCTGCCTTCACTGAAAGTTTCCATTTATCCTGAATGGGGGTTTGGGGGGGGGGTCTCATCAAAACAAACTATAGGAGCTCTGCTCTTGTTCCACTTGTCGCTGTCCTCCTTCTGATGGCCTGTCAAATCATCAGAATTTTTAGCTAGTCTTTGTGAAAAAGCTGCTGAAAGTGGAAGATTAATTTTATACTAAGATCTTAAATGTCAGGATGAACCATCTGGTGTGTTCAGAATCACACTTCCAACTTTTTTGTTTCTTTTAAGATTTCTATGGTTTTGAAAAAAATATAGCACCTTTATGAAACCCTAACTAAACTACTTAAGAGGTAGCACCCGCCACTAAGCTATGGTGCAGAAAATTCTTGGGGGAGGCCATTCAGAGTTCATTCCCCTGCCCCATCAAAGCAGCAGAGTCAAAGTAGTCAGGATGTTACTTAATCTGATAACTGTAGCTCCATACACCACACCTTCCTGAGGAGGACCAGAAGTGTGGAGACAGACCTTGGTGAGTTCTTTACTTCCAGGCCCTCCCCAGCAAGATCAGAAGGGTGGAGATGAGGCAGTGCTGTACCTAACCTCATTGGGACTGTGTATTCTGTTTCTGTAGCTCCATACTCCACGCCTTCCCCATGAAGGGGAGAAAACTCCTATTACCAGGAAGTTCCTCATTCGAAGACACAAACCCCAAGAGGCTGGGAAGAAGGCACAGCTCCTGGTAGCATATCCTGCTGATACTGATGCATCCAAGAGACCATTGAGTTATTCTGGTAGGGTTAAACTTCAGCTCTTACCTGTTACTCTTGGGCCTGGTCCACACTACCCCCCCACTTCGGACTAAGGTACGCAAATTCAGCTACGTTAATAACGTAGCTGAATTCGAAGTACCTTAGTCCGAACTTACCGCGGGTCCAGACACTGCAGGCAGGCTCCCCCGTCGATGCCGCGTACTCCTCTCGCTGAGCTGGAGTACCGGCGTCGACGGCGAGCACTTCCGGGATCGATCCCAGAACACCGATTGCCTGCCGTCGGACCCAGAGGTAAGTGTAGACGTACCCTTGGTTTTGCTAGAACTACCTGTGGCTAGAACTTTCAGAGTCCAGAAATGAACCTGAAATTCTTGTAGTCTGTTACTGTTTCTGTCCTCTGTGTTTTATGAGGGGCGCTCTGTGGTCTCATAGTTTGTCTTGCTTTATTGCAGGGCCAGAAGGACCATTTGTTGATAACTGTGAACAGATTCTCCCCCACAGTATCTTAGGAAGTCTCCAGGAATTCAAGAGAGAAGCCTTAGCTAGAGGAAATGCTGAGGTTGGTTTATAAAGTTGTGAAATGGCTGCCATCAAATGCTGTCCTAGAAGTAGAGCGTGAGTAGAGTTGGATGAATTTTTTGCAAGAATAGTTTATTCACTGAAAAACGGACTTCCAGTTGAGCCAAAGCTATTTGCAAACTTGCCATTTTCAACCCCGAATTTCTTTCTGGCTAGATTCACAAGGGGATTTGTGTGGCATTCACGAAACTGAGGAGGAGGTGGTAATGGTGCCTCCCTTATGCCCAATAGTCCACTGGTTGGGGCACTCAATATGGATGTGGAAGACTCAGGTTCAAATTCCTCCTTTGGTGCAGAAACTTGAACTCAGGTCTCTGCCCTCCCAGGTGAGTGCTCTAACCACCAAGCTATTGGGTATTCTGGGGAAGTCTCTGTCTTTTCTGTTGAAGCTTCCCACTTTTCATGAAATATTGAAATATTCATTGGGTCACAAAGAGAGAGAAAAGTTAGATTCTGTAGCCTGGTGGTTAGGGCACTCACCTAGGAGTGGGAACTCCTTGGTTCAGGTCCCTAGTCCAGAGGGGGGATTGGAATCTGGGTTTCCTGCATCCCAGGTGAGTACTGCCATGGGGTTATTGGGGGCACCACCAGCACAGAAACTGGAAAAAAATAGTTTTGGGTCAATCCACAATGTTTTTTTTTGTTTGGCTAGTGAACCAAAAAATCTACTATTCACACAGTTCTAGTGATGAGTGCAATAGACTTAGGTTTAATTGAAAATGCTTCCGAAAATTCTCTGGCCTGAGACATGGTTTGCCCATATGGGAGGAAATTGCTTGCAGAGTATCTGCAATGCCAGGCCTAGTAAGTCGTGTCTGGAGAAGAGTCCCATAGTAAGAGAAATTGGACGGTTCCAGTTCCATCAGCCGTTTTGCTGAGAGCACCATTACTGAGTAGTACAAGGAGAAGCGAGGTGATGAGACAGTGCCTTTCCTTATGTCTGACTACTCAATGTAGTATAGTCTTAAACAGTGTGCGAGTGATGCTGTGAATGCCAGAAACTCTGTTGATCCAGAAGTGGTTGCATAGAGACAGTGCCAATCCAGAACATTCTTTTCTTTACCCCTTTGCCCCATTTGTTTTTGTGATGCCCATGCATGGATGGATAGGCTAATCTAACATTTTAATTTAATAATAATAGCCCACCTTAATTGATTAGTCTCGTTAGAGTTGGTATGGCAACACCCATTTTTCATGTTCTCTGTGTATATATATCTTCCTACTGTATTTTCCACTGCATGCATCTGATGAAGTGGATTTTAGCCCACAAAAGCTTATGCCCAAATAAATTTGTTAGTCTCTAAGGTGCCACAAGTACTCCTTGTTCTTTTTGCTGATACAGACTAACATGGCTGCCACTCTGAAACATTTTAATTTCTGTTCAGTTAGCTGAGCTGATTGCAGACTCACATCTGGATGATACAGTGGCAGCTTTAGAGAAGTACAGAGAGAAACATGAGGAAGGGAAGAGGAGAAAGTCTCTCTGGGCCCCACCATCACAGCACAGGGCCCTCCAGAACTGGCATCATAATATGGCACTCAGGAAGAAGCAGCAGAGAGTTCTGAGTAGTGAGTAAAGCTGGGACAACTTAATTGTGTGGAACGCCATGTAAGACTGTGTGAACCAAACACCATCACAGTAAGTTATTACTGCCTCAGGCAAACCAAGGCCTGGCTGATTTGGGAAATTGTATTGCTGTGCAGTTATCCACACATTTTCAGGGCTCCCCAGACTCCAGATGTGCTTAGTCAGTTGGTTCAGCACATTCAGGCTGTGAGGATGGCCTTGGTGGCTTGTACGGCTGTGGCTGGAAGTAGCAGTGAGGCAGATTTTTTTTGGGGTGGGGTGGGGGAAGGAGACTGGAAGAGAGTTACCGTGCTGGAGAGGGAGGTAGCTGGAAGGAGTGAGGCTGATTTTCTGGAGATTCTGGTTGGTAAAAGAGGTGATTCTGTTTTGCTTGGTTTTAGAGTTTCTTCGGAAACCAGAAAATGAACTGCTGATGAATCTCTCAGAGGATTACAGACGAGTCCAGGAAGAGCGGTATCTTATCGACCGGAGCCTCCCTGCTCTGCACTATGGGAAGGTGAGAGCCCCACTTCTTCAGAGTCCTGATTATTCTGGTCTTGTGGAAGGGGGTCATTTGGGCTAGGATGTTAGTGTCATGAATAATACTGTTGGGACTGGCATTGAGGAGCCATCTTTAGGCATCTACCACATCCACTGCAGGTCCAAAATGAATTACGGAGCTTTCAGTTATTTCAAAGAGAAACATCGTTTGATTTAAAAATGGTGGTGATGTAACAAGTATTGGTTAGATCTAACTGATGCTGCTCTTGTGGGCTCCTTGCTAAAGAGCTTTAGTGCATGGGGCACTGCCATGCAGTGAGCCTCCTACTAAGGACCAGCACAGGCTGGGGAGATGGCATGGTCGTGTGCCAGAAATTACTATTACCAGACAACAAAGATCTAATGGCATCAGGGCTAGATGGCACAGGTTCCCATTTAGAAGGTGCTCTGAAGGGAAATGTTCCTGGGCTAAAACAAGGGAGTCATTTGCTGTGTATTTACAGCACTCAAAAAGGATTCACATCAGTGGGAATATATTGTGTTAATATCATTTGATCTTTCATTCAGTCAGAGTGTCCATTTGGATTGAGGACAGGTCATAATTGGTTAAATCTTCTTATAAACAATATGTGATGCCTTCTGCTTAGTTCCTGTGAGACTGAGAGACAGGTTATCATTGCATGGCGGCGACCTTCTTTTTCCTCCCTAGGGTTACCATGTAGGAAGTGAGTTCTGGAGCCAGCCTGAGTGCATCGGAGATGAACTCACTGGTCTGATGATGACATTGACCCAGAGGGAGCGAGGCTACCCAGAGCCTATCACTCATGTAGGGAAACCTCAGAGTGTCAGGATGGAGATGGGTGAGGAAATGGGTGGAGACACAACATTAATGGGGAGGCGTGTGGAACAGCAAAGATTAACTATCCAGTAGTTTTAAATTGCTGTGAGGAGGCTCGTATTGCTAGGATCCCTTCTGGCAGTGGAAGGGCATTGATGTGAAGCAGCTTACACCGTCGGGCATCTAGTCATCACATGGAGGGACCTGCCAAGTTGAAGGCTGCACTGCTGTAGCCCTAGGTGACACTGCCAGGGCACTCCTAAGATTAAGTTCACACTGATGGAACTGTGTTTCTCAGAGATACAGTTGGGGATATTTGGACTGTTGCAAGATCAACTGTCAGGGAGAAAGTGAAACCAATAGGTGTGTGGTGTGTAAACACTGAACTCACATGTGATTAATTCCACAGGTTCCAGATCTGCAAAGGAGTCCCCTTTCCGTCTCACCTGGGATAAGAGTCTCTTCCTGAGGTATCGACGACAGGAGCTAAAATCCGTCCTAGAGGAGCTGGATTTTAATCACCCTGTAAGACCAGTGGACTCTCTCCTAAGCACAAGGCACTGTTTTTTAAGGCAGCATACTGTGCTTCTCTCCTTCCTTATCAAAGGATATACTATAGCCTATCTTGACTACGTCTGACTTCTATGTAAGAAGAAAAACTAACAGATGTCCTTTTTCTTTTTTTATGTCTATTACCTTTTGTCAAGGACCTAGATGGCCTGGAAGTGATTGGTAAAGGGCAACCTTTCACTTCTGTCTCAGCACAGTATTTCCCGCTGTGCAAGGAAAATAAGGAAGGCACCACTGAAGAGAGAGTGAGCCTGTAAGTTATGCTTGATGATAGTGATAAGGAATTGTGGATACTGACCAACAGTCTTTGAGGATTTCTCACTTGTCCTTATCCAGCATGGGCCAGGTTCTCCACAGAGGATAGGGAAGTGGCCTTAAGAAAGCCAGAAATAGCTAGTAGAGAACTCCCCCTGATGGAGGTAGCTCCACTGCCTCCAATACCAACTGCCTTCCTCATCCCTACGTAAGGGGCCATGTTGAGAGTGCTCCAGGGTGCAGCATAGGTGGAAAGAGGAGGAGGTATGGCAGAGTGAAGCACTGCTATGGTCAGTTCTCCATTGGCAAAGTTAGAGGTGCTCCTTTGTGACTCTGAACTAGCACTGGGGCCTCATGGCTGAGGATCAAGGAGCTGAAACCAACTTCTTGTGGCCCACCCCCTTTCCACTCACTGTGCCCTAGGTTAGGCAGGGTGGAGAATCTGCCCCTAGTTATTCCAGACTGTGCATCTCCTTCAGGTGTGTTCAGTCTTCCATCTTCCTCAGATATCTTTTTCTGCCCACGGTGGGCATTACCTTTGGTCCATTCTTTGGTGGGTACTGCCTCTTCATTTAGTAATCTGTCCCCAGCCTTCCTTAGACCGATGTCTTTGCCCATTTCATCAAGCATGAGTTCCATCCTGCCCATTCTTGGTGGTGACAATATCAGTCTATGTTTGGAGTTCCTTCAAGTTTGGACCCCCGAAGATGCAGTCCAATGGCACTGTCTGTAATCAGAGGACTCTGTGATTTGATGAGTTTTCAGTCTGTTGGCTACAGTTGAACCCTAAAGATGAAATGGTTAATCAGAAATGAATCCTCTGTTTCTTGGTTAATGCGGGTGTTCTAAACAACCACTCTGTTCCTCAGTGCTTGATAATAACTTGCTTGAACAGTCCCAAGAGAATATTGGCCATTGCTTTGTTTAGCAGTGATCCCTTAGAAGATTATCCAGATGTGGTTCCAGAACCAGTATTGGGTCCATCTTTGCAGTTTTGTGGACAGCCAGCTCGTTGGATCAACAGCACCACTTCTCATAGGGTAAAATTGCAATTGTTTTGAAATATGATAAGGCTACGTTTTTTTTCTTTCCCAAGTCATAGCTATATATTGAGTGTAACCAGCAGGGTTATTCTGGGCATCATAGAGTGGTTGCTAAACTTGTACTTGTTTTGGAGGGATCTAGAAACAGAGACAGGGAGTTTTGTTTGTGTTTCTGTTCAGCCTCAGTCCACCTCCTGAGGTTAGCAACTTGGTGGGTGCCTTGTAGTCAAGCTGGATCTAATAGTTTAAACAGCCAGCTGTAGTATCACTTCATTTGGTCATGGGAAGGCAAATCCTGTGGTTACCTTTTTCTTTCTTTCTCCCCCACAGGATGAAATTGGCATTGCTGCCCGGGTCACCTTTGAAGTTTTGGCGGGTGAGAAAGCTGAATCCTGCCTAACAGTAAGCAATGATGGGACAGCTGCCATATGGTATGATTGGCGGAGGCAAGCCCAGTCGGTTACCTTTGAAGAAACTAAGGAGAAAGGGATGCAGTATTTTTACTTTAACACCAGACCAGGTGAGAATTGGATCTCTTAAAGATTACCGTATAGGCTTAATACCCATGCCAAAGCAAACATGTGAGGTGGACATGTTCAGGGGGTTATCTGAGTCAGGCCACTGCTAAAGCAAACACATGTGGTGATTCTCCTTAAGAAGCTACTTGGGGTTCCCAGAGCAGACTAATGCCAGAGGAGATGTGTGAGAAAGATCCCTTTCAAGGGTGGTTGGAGGAAAGAGGATGGGTCCTAGCCAGAATTTGTATGGGTAGAATATCTAAAACCACATGATTTTCTATTGAAAAATTGGGGCAGAATGTGTACTGAGAGTGTTGAGATCAAGGTAAAATTAGGGATTGGAAGGGTGAAGAGGAAAAATCCATTCAGCAATCTGATGGATGGGAGTAAACCTGGAAGATGGATGGCGATATTAGCTGTGATATCTGGCTGAAAAACAGACATTGACACCAGAAAATAAGCAGATTTGTGAAGTATTTGGAAGAGGATTCAACGGGACAAGAGAACTCTTGTACTCAGGTGACTGATGTGCTCTCTCTGTTATTCTTAGGTGTCATTCTGCCTGGAGAAACTAGAAACTTTTCCTTCTTTTTCAAGTCGGGGAAGGCAGGAATCTTCAGTGAGTCCTGGGAGTTTGGTACTCACCCCATGTTATTAGGAGGGGCTGTCCTGCAGGTATCCCTGTGGGGTATTGCTGTGTATGAGGATAAGTTGGCTGGCCTCAGAGATGAATTGGAGGTAACCAAGTGGTTAGCTGTGTGACTATAAGCTTCAGACTCAATGTGTAAATATAGAATATAGTATGATGTGGGTGCTGCAATGTTCTTATTGCCATAAAATTGGGACTAAGGGTAAGATTATCAGTTACTTATATAGCACTCAAAGGTGTTTTGTTTTTTGTTTGTCTTTTCTAGTTTTAGTTAATTAGGTAGTTATACAGGTTTTCCAAATAAAGTGGCATCAGCACTCCACATCACCTCAATCTATTTTCATTCCTCTTGTATAAAATCTAATGATGTCTGTCCTAAAATAGTTACTTTGTCCTTTTTTTAAAAAATCCTTCTACCCTTTTTCCTTTAGGTTTTAGTTACTGGTATGTCTGGAGTTTTAATGACCTACTAAGTAAAGTCAAATTAAATAATAATTTTAAAATTATACCAACATCTGTAAAATATAGATGTTTGTGTGATCATTTTAATGACCACCGTATTGGATGTAAATACATCTGTGGATTTATGTGTCCATGCGACTGAGCATATATGTTAATGTATGCCTATAGTAGTGTGTGTGTGTATATGTGGATCAAGGAATCAAATCTCTTTTGGTTACTGTGGTGCCCCAGAGTGAGCTGGCTGCACGAGAAGTTGCTGTCATAGTGAAGGAGAATCTGAAGGAGCTGCTTGATCGAATTCGGACACCGGAGCGAGTCCCATCTCCTGTGGATGCCTACATCACAGAGGAAGAGTTATTCCACAGAAAGAATCCAGAGGTACAGCTTGCCACTTGATATTCTACACTGAACTGAGCATAATTACTCGGGAATTATGATGCTGTGGCCTATGTGGTGCATTCCAGGGTTTCTAAGCAGGAAGATAGAATAGTCTAGCTTGTCGGTTTAATCGCTAGATGGTGTTCTAGATAGTTGCAAAGTAAGACTTGTCTCACCTCTCTATTTATCTTTTCCTTTTCTGTTATCACAGTTGCACTATCAGCACCAAGTGGTGAAGGAGCTCCATGAATTATGGAGGCAACACATGAATTTTCCCTCAACTTCAGAGGAAGAGGAGATTTCACGCCAGAAGAGCGTAGTGCAGTCAGTCTCAGGCCAGAAGAGCACTGTACAGGAAATTTGGTGCCAGAAGAGTGCTATGGACATTGCATTTCAGAAGAGCATTCCTGGGGAGATCCCACGCCAGAAGAGTATTGTGGAGGCGATCCTAAGCCAGATGATTAATGTGGAGGAGGAGGAAGTGAGCCAGCCAGAGTGGAACCTTTCCTTTGAGGATTTTAAACAGGTTCTACCCCTCTGTCCTTGTTCAAATTGTGATGGGTTGGCAAGGAATGGAGGTGTAACCATTTTGAGATTTGCTTGCTTGGGAATAGTCTGGTATGTTCCAGCTCCCAAACGAATGAAGTCGTGTGTGTATCAGAAGCTTGAGTAAATCACTGCAATGAGGTGAGAGGGGTGAGTCACTGAGTGTGTCAGCGAAAGCCTAGCAGGGAATGAATCATCCTTCAGCTCTGCTGACCATGTCCTGGGTGCTCTTGTGAAGAGATTCCTGAGGGAGACTTTGCGGCTCCTGTGTAATGAAGGAAAAAGAATTGGGTAACATTGTACATGTTCTGTGTTTAGTAGTATTTAGCTGTTGGAAAGCTAAAGCTTTCAGTATGGCGGAGAAACGCTTGTTCATCCCAGAATTTAGAATGAGGGGCGGGGTCATAGTCCAGCCCCCTCTGTTTTCCTTACAGATCCTTGTGCTTGAAAAGTTCTCTTTATCCATCAGAGGATTTGGGGGCCTAGTGCTCACAACAGGGTGCAGACACAAGGTATTTTCCAATTCTCTCCCTCACTGCAGTGTTAGTTTGGACTTAAGAGTCCAGACTGGCCTAGCTTATCAGTGCAAGTTTTGCTGCAGCGCACTGTTGGAAACCTGTCTGTTGCTTTTATAGCTTTATTCCCCATTCCCTGCCGTTTTGGATCCCCAGGGTCCTCAGTCTAGCTCTGAAGCTGAGGAGTTGCTCACTGGGGTTTCTATCCCATCAGGCTTTGCAGTTAATCCCTGAGGAGGAAAAACGAGAAGCAGCCCTGACCCAGCTCAATAAGGCAGCATTGGCACTTTGTGTGGAACAGAGGCCAACTCAGTCAGACCTCCTGTACCAAACATGGTATGTTACCATTGCAGAGAAAAGCCCTTTCCTACAAATACCTTTGCTTAGTAGCACTGGCAAACTCCAGCAGAGAGCAGACAAGTGTGTCCAGCAATATGAGTTCTATCAGTCCTCTACATGCAAGGTTTTCTACAGCTTAGGGATAGCAGCTGTCCAAGTCGTAGATCCCATTTTACTCTGGAGATAAGTGAGAATACTTGAGATCTTTTCATTCTCCGAGATTGTTATCTGGCAGAATATTCTCTGTTACCTTTATGAGGGCCTCACCTGGCAGGCAGTTTTCTCTAACATTGTACTTGAAAAGGTGGTTGTATCCCATATTCTGTCATTCACTCTTACTTTAGGGCTGTAAACACACTGAAAGTTTCTGTTCACCTGTAAATCAGAAGGACACAGGAACTCCAAGATGCAGATGGGAGTCTAATCCACATTGACTCATGTTGAAGAGGAAGAAACCTTATTTTACAATATTTATGGATCCAGCTGACCTCTGTTTCCCAAACTATTGAGAGCCATGGGGGCTATAACTTCATAAAATAATTTCTCCTGAAGCCATCTATGCACAATTGTCAGACCTTGGATGTTAGCACATGGAGTTAGTTGGAAGCAGCAATAGCTCTTACTGGTTAAGGTGTTTTTGTTCATGGGCACAGGGTAGAACAAGATGCTGGGAGAAGCAAAAACCCTGCCTTGTCCTGGCCTTCCTCCCCCATGTGCATATGAATCCTCTCCTGGACAACTTCTGGCCATGGCAAATACTGACGGTTTTGTTTCTCAGTTTCCAGCTGTGGCGTGAAGCAGTTGATGGTCTGGTGAGCCGCTCCCTAATGCTGAGATCCCTGCTCGGCATGCCTGAGAAGGACACTTCTGTAGAAATTGTTCCAGAAGAAATAGGTACATTTATAGTCTGAGCACACCAGCCATTTAAGCAGGTTTTCCTGGGCCTTTTAAGTGGATTTCAGTTCCATTTAATTTCAGGTAATTTACTGAGCTTCAACTGAAATGACTGCTTGAGCACTTCCCCCACTGAGCCCTTTGTGAGGCAATGTATCAGAAAAAGTAGTCCAGAGTATAGTACTCACCCTGATTTGTAGTGTGGTTTCTTAAAGGAACAGAAACCTGTTGGCTTAGCATTAGTATTTGTATTTCTATTAGCATTTAGGCCTATTTCTCACCCATACTAATAAAAACATTACCATTATTGCTCCTTTACATGCTAGCCCTACTGCATATTTATTGCTTCTTATGTCCATCCTTAAATAAGACTATACCTGAGAAGTCAGTGTATTGTACGAATGCTAATTTGCAGTATGCTTCCATAAACATCAGATAGATAGGGAGGGAGGGATAGCTCAGTGGTTTGAGCATTGGCCTGTTAAACCCAGGGTTGTGACTTCATTCTTTGAGGGGGCCACTTAGGGATCTGGGGCAAAATTGGTCCTGCTAGTGAAGGCAGGGGGCTGGACTCGATGACCTTTCAGGGTCCCTTTCAGCTCTATGAGATAGGTATATCTCCATATATTATAGAAAGAGGAAAATACATTGTAATATAATGTATTTATAATGCACAGAGGCATTGGATTTGCAGCTCTGTACTGGATCTTGAAACAATGCTCTGGGATCACTGGAATTTTTTGTTTGCAGTGGATCTGAAGCAGAGTGTAAAAGGAGGAAAGGAGGACCGGAAAGCCTCGCAGAAAGAAGAGAAGAAGACAGCTGGGGGGAAGGAAAAAGAGGACAAAAAAGGAGCAACAAAGTCAACAGGAAAAGATAGAGAGGTATGTGGTGGAAATCTAGAAGATGGAAAGTGATTAACTGGTTTCTGAGAGAGTATGTGACAGATAACAAGGGTGTGTATATTGGGCTTGTAAACCTCCATCTTCCTGTGGAAGAGTTTATTTCCTCGCTTTTGAATGAATTGCTGTCTCTGATGTGCAGCATGCTCTGCAATTTGAAGGATGCTATGGTCCTACCTTTGTCTGTCTTTCTGTGTATGATCAGGAACGTTCAAACAGCAGGAAGACAAAAGGGAAAGATGAGAAAAGAGTAAGAACTCCAAGTTTCACCCGGGAGGTGAAAGAATTGACACCGCTGGAAGGCATAGATTCAGACCAAGTAGAATCTCGCCAGGAACAAGTAGATCCCATTGTACTTGAGAAATACCGTGAAAAACTTTATGTTGAAGTAAGTCTGGTCTTATCTTTCCATGTTTCTCGTTCTCCTGTGTTTTTTGTCACCTTTTCTCAGTTGCTTTTGTTCTGCGCTGTCTCCTCTTCTTTGCCTTTAAGCGTAGCATGAAGCTAGGTGCACAGCTGAGCATTTTATCAGATGAAGAAAACCTAATGAACAAATTGTCAGCAAATGTTAGCGTGGGCTGCTGCGTCAACAGATCCCCAAGCTGGAATGATTCCATCATGTATTCAGCTGCATGCCCCAGTTCTGACCTGGAATTTCTTCAGCATGCTTACAGATTCTTGAGGGATCATCATACTTAATTCTATGTCAGATAATGTTCAACACACTTTCCTTTAGTTCAGACAGCTCTTGTTAGGGATAAAAATATGTAAAATCCAGATATTTCTTTGAGCATTACAAGCACCTTGTTGGGAGCGGGGGTGTATATAAGCGAGATGCTTTTGCTTCAATCAATCCATTTCACCAACATTTGTTATCATGTTTTCATTAAAAGGGGCTTTGTATTGTTTTCTGTTCTAGGTCTATGGCCTTCTGGAGTCAATGGTGGACAATATGGTTTTTCTATTTGAAGAGCTAAAGAGGGATGCCCAAGAGCGGGAGTGTGAAGCATTTTCTGTCTAAAAATACATTGTTGCTGTTCTTTTTAAAGAAATAAATATTCATGTTTCTACAGATCCAGTGTAGTCTCCTTTTCTGTATGAACCTGGCAAAAGTGACGAAAAAAAACCTGACCAGGATGGCCCTCTTCTCACATTTTGCTATTGGAGATCCATCCTGGGAGACATTCCTAGGTCATCTGTTATTTCGCCAAAATAATATTGAATAGGGAGAGTTCAGTGCATGGGGGTGTCACAGACTCAGAAATGGTTGAGACTAAAAGAAGCTGGAGAAATTCTGCCTATGGAAGAGAGCTGAAAAGTTCCAATAGCTCAAGGCACATTGCCAGTCTTTGTTTCTCAGTCTCCTATCTCTGAAGCCAATGAGGAGAGAGAGAGAGAGAGTGCACCAAGTGTTCCTGAACCCAACCATCATGACACCAACACAGAGAAATATCATTAGAAAGCCATCTTTTTTTAAAATTTCATCTGTCTCCTTGTGTCAGATTTCTACCTGGTGGAGCTGAATTGAAGTTGGTAGAGTTAAAAGGGATGAATTTGCTCCCTTCTGTTTATTTTTCTGTAACTATTTCAGTTCTAGGGTTTTTTTTCTCTCTGATTTTTTGTGTGTGAGTTGGGGTCGCGTTTTTTCCACCATGAGGCCTCTACTCAGCGGCTTGTCATACCTCCTCCTATGACTTCTCAACAGTGGAGCTCTTCAGGAGTCGCTTGAACAGGTTAGGATTTGCAATCCAGGGTTTACATAGTGAGACTTTAATCTTCCGATTTGGGTTGGCCTTTTCTCCTGTTAATCCCTGCCAAGGATTTGGTCAAATTGACAGAACATAGCCTCCTGTGGAAAGGTCGTCCTCTTTCTTGTATCTGGCCTTCCTACCTGACCTGTCCTAAAACTCCACGTTTAAGCAGGAGCATCCTCGTCCTTCCCTGCAGCATCAGCCTGGCTGTAATTAGAATTCTCCAGCCAAGGAGCAGAAGTGAACCCCTTTTATAATACTGTTCCCCACCTCAGTGGAGTAGTGCATTGCTAGTGGAGATAAAAGCAGCACTCCCCTGCCTGGGTATGAAATCATCATCCCACACAGGAGTGAGACAGGATTCCAGTGTAAAAGTGCTACAATTCAGTCACCTGCCTTCTCCCCTTTCTTTCTCCTGTTTATATAGTGTTCTCCCTTTCTGTTGATCTTTGCATATGTCTCTCTCTTTGGCCTTCTCAATGTATCTGTGTCTCATTGGGGGGCAAATCTTATTCCCCTTACTCCCAGAGCTAGTCCCATTGGAATCAGAATCAATGGAATTGACTCTGTGAGTGAAGAGAGCAGGAGTTAGCCCTGTTAGCCTCTATCTGATCATCCCCTCTCCTTGTGTGTTGGTTTGTTCTCCATGTGTGTCTGCCTGTGTTTCCCCTGCTGCCTCCTCAGTCTGGATTTCCTGGTGTGTCTGTCAGATACCATGGCATCTTTTTGTGGAAACGTATCGATTCTTAATGCCACACCCACACCATTTAGCCTTGGCTTCAGGACATTTTTCAAATCCAGAGGAAGCTGAGATGTAGAGTCTATCTCAGCTTGGCACCTTGTTTGAGAAACGTGCAGCCTCCCCATTAAAGCGGCTGGACTCTGTGCACTAGAAAACGCTTTGGCATTATGAAGAAAATATATCAATATCTATATTAATTTATGTTTGCAACATGCCGTGAGATTCTTGGGTGAAAGGTTAAATGCAGTGTTGCTAATATTATATATGCGCACACACAGTAACACTTGTATTATCTGAGGCCTGGTCTACACTACAAGTTTAGGTCGACTTTAGCCGTGTTAAATCGACTTAAGCCTGGACACGTTTACACTACGAAGCCCTTTCTTTCGACTTAAAGGGCCCTTTAATCCGGTTTCTTAACACCACCTCGACAAGGGGATTAGCGATAAAATCGGCCTTAGGGGGTCGGAATTGGGTTAGTGTGGACGGAATTCGACATTATTGGCCTCCGGGAGCTATCCCACAGTGCTTCATTGTGACCGCTCTGGACAGCACTCTCATCTCAGATGCACTGGCCAGGTAGACAGGAAAAGCCCCGCGAACGTTTGAATTTCATTTCCTGTTTGCTCAGTGTGGAGAGCACAGGTGACCATGCAGAGCTCATCAGCACAGGTAACCATGATGGAGTCCCAGTCCCAGGATCGCAGAAGAGCTCCAGCCTGGACCGAACGGGAGGTACGGGATCTGATCGCCATCTGGGGAGATGAAGCAGTGCTCGCCGAACTCCGAAACAGTAAAAGAAACGGCAAAACATTAGAAAAGATCTCCAAGGCCATGAAGGACAGAGGCCATAACAGGGACGCACAGCAGTGCCGCGTGAAAATTAAGGAGCTAAGGCAAGCCTACCACAAAGCCAGAGACGCAAACGGAAGGTCCAGGGCTGAGCCGCAAACATGCCGCTAATACGCGGAGCTGCATGCCATTCTAGGGGGTGCAGCCACCACTAGCCCAAGCGTGTGCTATCAGTCCCTCGCTGGAAACAGGGAAGCGGGTTCGGCGGACGAGGAAGATGAGGATGGAGAGAACATAGATAGCTTACAGCAGCAAGGAAGCGGAGAAACCAGTTACCCCAACAGCCAGGATATGTTTGTCACCCTGGACCTGGAACCAGTAACTCCCGAACTCACCCAAGACCCTGAGGGCACACAGGGGACCTCTGGTGAGTGTACCTTTGTAAATATTACACATGGTTTAAAAACAAGCGTGTTTAATGATTAATGATTAATTTGCCCTGGCAATCGCGGCCAGTACAGCTACTGGAAAAGTCTGTTAACGTGTATGGGGATGGAGCGGAAATCCTCCAGGGACATCTCCAGAAAGCTCTCCTTCATGTACTCCCAAAGCCTTTGCAAAAGGTTTCTGGGGAGGGCTGCCTTATCCCGTCCGCCGTGGTAGGACACTTTACCACGCCAGGCCAGTAGCACGTAGTCTGGAATCATTGCATAACAAAGCATGGCAGCGTATGGTCCCGGTGTTTGCTGGCATGCAGACAACATCCATTCCTTATCGCTCTTTGTTATCCTCAGGAGAGTGATATCATTCACGGTCACCTGGTTGAAATGGCGCAATTTTATTAAGGGGACATTCAGAGGTGCCCCTTCCTGCTCTGCTGAACAGAAATATTCCCCACTGTTAACCACGCGGTGGGGGGGAGGGGTGAAGTGACCATCCCAGAGAATTGGGTGTGTGGGGGAGGGGAGTTAGTTGGGTTTGTGCTGCATGTTAAACCTGAAATCGCAGCCCCTCCTTTTACATTGCAAACCCATTTTAAATGGCCAACCAAACGGGTGCTTGGTATGGGAAATGAGGGCAGTACTGTTTGAAACCATCCCCACATGTTAAGAAGGTTAAAAAAGCCCAAAGACTGTATGTCTTACCATGGCTGCCTGCAAGCTGAAATCTGTGTCCTGGCACTGCGTGAGTGATCTCTCACACCAAACCAGGAGACTCTCAATATAAGAGGAAAAATGCGACCTTGTAACGAAAGCACATGTGCTGTGTGATGTTGTGAACAGCAAAATCTAACGTGAAAGAGTGTACCCATTGTTCTCTAAAATGTATCTTTTTTAACAACCTCTCCCTTCTCCACCAGCTGCAAATCTTACTCCTTTGCAGAGGCTAGTGAATATTCGAAGAAGGAAGCGAAGGACGCGTGACGAAATGTTTACTGAACTACAGACTGCCTCCCACGCTGACAGAGCACAGCAGAATGCGTGGAGGCAGTCAATGACTGATTTTAAAAAAGCCCAATATGAGCGAGAGGAGAGGTGGCGTGCTGAATCGCAGGCTGAAGAGGAGAAGTTGCGTGCTGAAACGCGGGCTGAAGAGGAGAGGTGGCGTCAACTTGTACTCAGAAAGCAAGAGTCGATGCTCCGGCTGCTGGAGCATCAAAGTGATATGCTCCTGCGTATGGTTGAGCTGCAGGAAAGGCAGCAGGAGCAGAGACCGCCGCTACAGCCCCTCTGTAACCAACAGCCCTCCTCCCCAAGTCCCATTGCCTCCTCACCCAGACGCCCAAGAACACGGTGGGGGGGCCTCCGGCCACCCAATCACTCCAGCCTAGATGATTTCCAGTGCAATAAGTTTTAAAGTTTTAAAGTGCACTGTGTCTTTTTCCTTCCCTCCTCCCCCACCCATCCAGGCCTACCTTTGCAATTATCCCCCTAGTTGTGTGCTGAATTAATAAAGAATGCATGAATGTGAAGTAACAATGACTTTATTGCCTCTGCAAGTGGTGCTCGAAGGGGGGAGGGTAGTAGGGGAGGGTGGGGTGGTTGGTTTGCAGGGAAGTAGAGTTAACCGGGGGGTGGGGGAGGGGCGGAGGGTTCACCAAGGAGAAACAAACAAGTTTCACTCCGTAGCCTGGCCAGTCACAAAACTGGTTTTCAACACTTCTCTGATGCGCACCGCGCCCTGCTGTGCTCCTCTAACTGCCCTAGTGTCTGGCTGCGCGTAATCAGCGGCCAGGCGATTTGCCTCAACCTCCCACCCCGCCATAAATGTCTCCCCCTTACTTTCACAGATATTGTGGAGCGCACAGCAAGCAGTAATAACAATGGGGATATTCTTTTCGCTGAGGTCTGAGCGAGTCAGTAAGCTGCGCCAGCGCGCTTTTAAACGCCCAAATGCACATTCCACCACCATTCGGCACTTGCTCAGCCTGTAGTTGAACAGGTCCTGACTACTGTCCAGGCTGCCTGTGTACGGCTTCATGAGCCATGGCATTAAGGGGTAGGCTGGGTCCCCAAGGATAACGATAGGCATTTCAACATCCCCAATGGTTATTTTCTGGTCCGGGAAGAAAGTCCCTTCCTCCAGCTTTCGAAACAGAAGAGACTGCCTGAAGACGCGAGCATCATGTACCCTTCCCGGCCAGCCCACGTTGATGTCGGTGAAACGTCCCTTGTGATCCACCAGGGCTTGCAGCAGCATTGAAAAGTACCCCTTGCGGTTTATGTAGTCAGTGGCTTGGTGCGCCGGTGCCAAGATAGGGATATGGGTTCCGTCTATCGCCCCACCACAGTTTGGGAATCCCATTGCAGCAAAGCCATCCACTATGGTCTGCACGTTTCCCAGAGTCACTACCCTTGATATCACCAGGTCTCTCATTGCCCTGGCAACTTGGATCACAGCAGCCCCCACAGTAGATTTGCCCACTCCAAATTGATTCCCGACTGACCGGTAGCTGTCTGGCGTTGCAAGCTTCCACAGGGCTATCGCCACTCGCTTCTCCACTGTGAGGGCTGCTCTCATCCTGGTATTCTGGCGCTTCAGGGCAGGGGAAAGCAAGTCACAAAGTTCCATGAAAGTGCCCTTACGCATGCGAAAGTTTCGCAGCCACTGGGCATCGTCCCAGACCTGCAACACGATGCGGTCCCACCACTCTGTGCTTGTTTCCCGGGCCCAGAATCGGCGGTCCACGGCATGAACCTGCCCCAGTAACACCATGATTTCCACATTGCTGGGGCCTGTGCCTTGTGAGAGGTCCATGTCAATTTCCTCATCACTATCGTCGCTGCGCTGCAATCGCCTCCTCCTCAGCTGGTCCTGGTTTTGCTGTGGCATGTCCAGGAGGCTCTGCATATACTCCAGGACAATGCGCGTGGTGTTCATAGTGCTCATAATTGCCACGGTGATCTGAGCGGGCTCCATGATCCCAGTGCTGGCTATGGCGTCTGGTCTGAAAAAAGGCGCGAAAGTAGTATCTGACGGACCAGGGGAAGAAGGGAGGGAGGGGCGAGTGACGACATGGCGTACAGGTACAGGGAATTAAAATCAAGAAAGGTGGCTTTGCATCAGGGAGAAACACAAACTGTCACACAGAATGCCCCCTCCCCAAAGATTGAACTCAAAAGCCTGGGTTTAGCAGGAGGGAGGGGGGAAGCAAATGAATGCAGAATAAATCTATTTTTTACATCTTAAGACGACGGTGCAGCATGACTGATAGCCCTTGGCATTTTCTGGGTGCTTGGCAGCAAATACTGGGCGCTTGGCAGTAAGCCTTCAGGTCTATTGCACGATCTGATTCCCACTGCAATATGACGATGGATACCAATCGTAATATGCTATCTACTGCCCAAAAGGCAAGGGGTTGCTGCTGTGTAGCAATCTAGCCCCACGTCTGCCAGCCCCATGTCTGCCAGCACCCAGATTGCCATCGGCCTCTTCTGGGTGCTTAGCAGACAATACTGGGCACTTGGCAGAAAATAGCATGCTACGACTCTGCTAATGTGCAATGATCCAACAGGGCGCATGGCAGAAAATAGCATACTACGACTGATAACCATCATTGTCTGCCCGGGTGCCCATGATTGACAGCCACTGCAGTACGACGACAACGGTTACCAGTCGTAATAAACCATCTTCTACCAAAAGGCAAGGGGCTGGTGCAATGCAGCCCCACGGCTGCCAGCACCCAGATCGCCAATGAAGGCTACCAGTCATGCTGCACCGTCTACCGCCAAAAGGCAGTAAGCTGCTGCTGCTGTTTAGCAATGCAGTCCCACGTTTGCCGGCACCCGGAAGACATATGGTGACGGTGAGCTGAGCTGAGCGGGCTCAATGCTTGGCGTGGTATGTTGTCTGCACAGGTAACCCAGGTAAAAAGGCGCGAATCTATTGTCTGCCGTTGCTGTGACGGCGGGGGAGGGGCCTGACGCAATGTACCCAGAACCCCTCACGGCACTGCTTTGCATCATTCGGGCATTGCGATCTCAACCCATAATTCCAATGGGCGCCGGAGACTCCGGGAACTGTGGGATAGGTACCATAGTGCAATGCGCCGGAAGTCGACGCTAGCCTCGGTGCTGTGGACGTGGTCCGCCGACTTCATGCACTTAGAGCATTTTATGTGGGGACACACACAATCGGCTGCATACAACCGGTTTCTATAAAACCGGCTTCTATAAATCCGACCTAATTTTGTAGTGTAGACATACCCTGAGATGATTCATTGTATTTGAATAAATTCCTTTTCTGACATAAGCCCTTACAAGTACTAGCCTCAACAGAGGCAGAGAACACTTTTCTACCTGGAGAGCTAACAAGTGGTAAGAGCTGATTGCCCACTTAGAAAGAGACCCTGTTGCTTCAGGAGGCATCCATCCTCCTCCGTCATACACCCAGCATCCTCCTAGCGGCAGCAGGTTTGATGGGAATGTTAGGAGCCACACCAGAGCCATGTTTGAGCCTACCATGACCTTCGGAAGCTGCCTTGCCCCTTTCCATTGGGCTTGGGCTCCAAGTTTAAGACAACAGTCAATATTTGGTGGCTAAACCCCAATAACATGAGACGGTGGTTACCATTCTTCCCCTTCCCGAACGATTACTTTGATTACGGACGCATCAGGAATAGGTTGGGAAGCCCACCTGACCATCTTCAGATATAAGGGACATGGGACTTTGCATAAACATCCTGGAAATCAGAGTCATACGGTTACCTTATATGGCATCCCTAGCTGTTCTATAAAATCCAATAGTGCAGATCCTGCCAGACAACACATCTGTAATGTAATATGTAAACAAGCAAGGAGGTGCCAGCTCATCACCCCTCTGCCAGGAAGCTATCAAGCTCGGAACATGGTGTCACCAGCCCGGGGATAACCCTAGATGCTCTTCATCTCCTGGGAGTCAGCAGCAATCTAATAGACTACCTAAGCAGACAGTCTGTCACCAACCATGAGTAATCACCGCCAAGGTTCATCACAGAGCCAGTGTTCTATCGATGGGGGACTCCAATCACAGATCAAGAATAGCACCAAGTGTCAGAACTTTTGCTGCAGAAGGAGCATGAACCCTGAATATTTAAGAAATGCCTTCCTTCTGCCATAGAATCAAGGCCTCTTACATGCCTTCCCACCGATTCGTAGGGTGATATCCACCATCAGGATGGATAGAGCCACACTCATTCTTGTAGCTCCTTACTGGTCGAGACAGTTGTGGCTGACAGACCTAATACAGATGCCCATCCGGCCTCCTAACCAGCTCCCAGACTGCCTGGTCCCAGTATCTCAGAACCATGGTCAGATACTTCATCCAGACCCATAGTCACTGGATGTTGGCTGGCTGAGTACTACTGAAAAAGACTGCTCCTTGTAGGTTCGGGCAATCCTGATACAGAGTAGGAAGATGGCTACAAGAAAGATTTCCCGCCCCCCTTGAAATGGGAAAGAATCTCAGTGTGATAGCCCAACACAACCTGGACCCAGAGCAGGTTCTGATGTTGAAGATCCTTGACTACTTATTGCATTTAAAACACTTTGCCTTTTGTTCAGCTCTGTTAAGGTCCACCTGGCAGCAATTTCAGCTTGCCATCCTCCTTTACAGTCGTGCTCAGTCATCCTGCACCCGACGGGATCAAAGTGTCTCAAAGGCCTGTTATGTGTTTACCCATAGGACCTTGCATGGGACATCAATATTGTCCTCCGGAATCTCACGGAGCCTCCCTCTGAGGCTCTTTCAGAACACTCATTACAGTGTCTTACTCTCCAGGCAGTCTTTCTAAATGCCATAATTCTGGCTGGGAGAGTCAGTCAGTTGCATGCACTCATGGCTGACCTTCCCTGTGACCTTACTCAGAGACAAGGTGGGTTGAAACCTCATCCTATGTTCATCCAGAAGATGGTCTTGGAATTCCATTTGAACCAATCAGTTAATCAACCTATCCTCTTCCTGAAACCCCATTCTGTACCAAAAAAGAACTTGCGTGTCTCCAGAGTCTTACTTTATTACACTGACAGAACAAACCCGTCCAGACTGGCTCCTTGTTTATCTGGAGCCATAGCCAGCCACTCATAAAGTCAAGTGATTCATCACAGAGAATATACCAGAGCATAATACATGCCATCTCAAAATGTTACTAGTTGGCTAGTATCTCTCCTTTTGGATGTTAAGGCTCACTCCACCAGAACTCAAGCGACATCTTCCACCTACTCCAGGAATGTTGCAATATCCTAAATCTGTAGGGCAACAGCATGGAGTAACTCACTGACCTTTGTCAGACATTACACATCGGACTTAGCTGCTAGGTTAGATGCCAACCTCAGGAGAACAGTGCTACAATCACTATTCAACTAATGCAGCTGAGACTCCTCATTCCCACCATCTTAAGGGCACACTGTTTCCCAGTGACCTACAGTGGGATTCCCGTTGACAGATGCTCAAAGAAGGAACGGTTATCTATCGTGCAGTCACTGTGGCTCTTTGAGATGTATTTGGTGCAGATCCCATGACCCACCCTCCATCCCTCACTTTTCAGAGTCCTCAGCAACCCCAGGCTTTGCATTATGAGGCAGGGTCATGGCCATTCTGCCCTATATGCCCTTGCATTGGAGCATGAGGTGGCACAGGGTACCTGCGCAACCCCTACAGACACCGCTGTGCAAACACACTGATCTTGCACATTTGGGGCCCATGCATGCCCACAGTGGAATTTTCACTGCCAACACCATCTCAAAGAACCACAGCGAATGCAGGGTAAGTAGCCATTCTTTGTGCTGAGTTGTTTTCCTCCAACCTTTGGTGTCTATCAGCATCTGCTAGTAGTTTGAGTAGCATGTTGTCTCAAGGAGGAGTTTGTATTTCCTTCCACACTGAACTGAAGGTGTGCGTCCTTTGCTGAGCAGGCAGGGCAAGGAGCAACCCTTCATTTTCATTATGTCCCATTTTCTCCTAACAGGTGTGAGAACTAGATTTTTGGCTTCCACTTGTCGTGTGGTGGTGTCCATTTCATCCCACCTGGCTCTACAGTTGCAGACTTGGTTGATGTCCAAAGTAGCTTGGTACTTCTTCCTTTCAGGGGAAAACACCCTTGTAGGGCCTGGCTGTGTTCAGATGACAAAATCTATTAAGAGCCCCAATGTGTGCCCTTCCATTGGAGTATAAGCCTTCAAAAGAGGGTCATTTCTTTAGCCAAAGGGATAATGGGTGATCTAGATCCCAAGCTGCCAAGCCATACAGGTCAGGCAGGAAGGATCCCTTTTCCTCCATGTTTTGGCATTTATTTGTAAGTATTTATTAATTTATAGCATGATATATGAAAAATAATTTATAGGTGGCATATGACTGTATCCCATATAAAATCAGAACACGGACATCCTCATAAACAGAAAGTGAAGATAAAGAAAAGACAGTGCCTTAGACCGGCCAGATGGTATTCCTCTTGATGTATCTCCACTAGGGGGATTCTGTTGGCCAGCTTGTGAAAGCAGATTCTGGTGGTGGTCTTTTCCACTCGCGCTGGGAGTGGATGCTCTAATTCCCAGGCAGGAGCATGATCTGGCATACTTCTTTCCTCCCTTTCCCCTGGTAGGCCGTCTTCCAGACAGCAACAAAGTCTGAGTTGAGGGTCATCCCGAGGAGACTCAGAGTGGCCCAGGAGGTGGCTGTTAGGTATCTTCCCAGATTACCTTCTCTGGTGTAGCCTGAGGGAGAACCTTTGGCTCCATGGCTCAGTTCGCCATGAGTAGCCTGCTTACATGTGTCTTGGCCTGGCTTTGGAGTGGGCATACGTGGGACTGCTTTCAAAGCTCCCACTCTCTGTGCATCATATAGAGGGGGCGTGGGAGGGAATTAATTACTGATTACCCACAAGAATGTCTCTGCACAGAAGATGTATTCTCTATTAAGAAGATGTCAGGGATTTCTAATATTAAAAAAAAAAAAACTGAAATCCTGTCAGTGATTAAAATAATAGGCCCAGGCTGGGGGAGAGTGTGGGTGGTGATGATGACAGCAAGAGATCTGACTTATTCTGGAATGTCATTCAGTGCCTCACTCCCTGAGCCAGAGTCTGGTAGTTCTTCAGGGAAGGACCACCCCAGATGGAAGCGGAAAATCTCGCTCCCACAACTGAGGAGAGGCTGGAAGCGAAGGGCTGCTCCTTTGGGCGAGGCTGTTCCAAACTTAGATCCTGTAGAATCCTAACAGATGCGACTGAAAAGGGGCTGGGATGCCATTGGGGTTGCATTGGGAGCAGCTGGCGGAGTCCAGAGGACGCTGCAGCTCTGGACTACATTAGAACACTGGCTTAAAAAAAAAAGTGACTGGCTGGAAGCCAAAGGGGACAGTGACTGAGCATTTAAACATCCTCCACCCTCTATACACTCTGCATTTCTCCTTCCTCCAGTCTCAGCAAAGGGGTCCCTCCATCATTTCCCTATTGCATACAGCGACTAAAGGGTTAAAGAGAGCTGGGAGTTCTCTGCTAGCCCCCTAGGCGTCACAGGGGCATATCCTTGCTGGGAGCTTTTGTAAAGTCTGTGGACCTGAAGGGGTTAATGAGAGCAGCCAATCCTGCCCGTGTCCTGTTAGCGCTGAGACAGACCTGCCCAGCCAGCTTAGCAACTTTCACACCGTGCAGCAAGGAGCAGAGAGATTTCTGACAGTCTCAGGGAATAACTGCAGCATCCACCTCCGAGCACACACTGCCTGGTCCCCGGGGGGAGCAGCGAGGAAGGGATGTAGCCCTTTCTGGATTGGATGGATTTAGGAACTCTGGGATTGAACCTGCACCAAGCCTGGACAGTCAGCTGCAGGGAACAGTATAAGGACTGATCCGAGCACCGTCTGCCGATTGCACTCTGCAGAGTCGGGGAAGCTGCTCAGAGTCACAGAGACGAGAGAGGAAGCCAGTGCCAGAGGTAAGACTCCTTTCTCCCTGTGCATTGCTGAGCTGGGATGTCTGGGGACCATAGCCAGGTACAGGAGCTATCCTGTGGTAAGCAGGAAGGTGACTGGATAGCAGGGGAGGCAGGTTGGAGGAGGGTGGGGGTGGGGAGGAAGGTTCTGGACGCTGGAGTATCTCAGACTGCAGTGAAGCACATTTTGATTTTCATCACTAGTTTGGCAAAGCTGTAGGATTTTTTTTTTCCCCAACAGAGCTCAGGCAGCCCACTGCAGGAGGGCCCGAAGTTTCTGAGATGAGGCTGCTTCAGGATGACTGAGGTAGGGCAAAGCCTCCCCTACTCCCCCAACCTCCCCAGGGTACTGGATGGTGGTGACTGGGGCATGTTCACTCACCATATGGATAGAACAGCACGGGGGAGTCTTCCCAGGGTCAGGGCTGGCTTGAAGTGTAGCCCCAGCTCCTAAACCCAACCCCTTCCCTTGGTGTCAACTCCCCCTCCCTGTCTCTTCCCCCACCCTCCCTGGTGTCGCACTGGTCATCTGAGCATTGTGGCCACTTCCACTCAGTACAACCGACTTCCCCGGACTGGCTGGCTGACTTCAGCTCAGGCCTCCCCTCAGGACACCTGCCCTGGGACGGAAGTGGTGGTGCCCCTCTGCCTGTGAAATACCCTCCACACAGGAGAAGGGCCCGGAGTTCCAGACATCTGGGAAGGGAAAAGAAGATCCCGGGGGATTATGTAATTCCCCAAGCTATCGCAGATCTGAATGGAGGCATATGCAGCCGAGGGGGTAAGTGTGTGCTTTGCGTGTGCTTGCATGTAGTTACCTGAACACGTCAGGGTGGGCCCCTGTCTTTGATTTGATGCTGGGTAGGATTTTCCTCAGAACCTGAGTGTTTGGTTGGTTGGGCTCTTGGCAAGTTTCACCCTTGGTCTCGCAGCCAGACTCCCTCCCTCTCCCCCCCCTCCCTGTCTCTCGCTCTGTCTTTTCCTCCCTTTCTATCTTTGTTAGCTGTAAGAAGAGCCCAACCCCTTCCTAGTTCCTGTAACTTATCCACCTCCTTCAGTGCTGGGTACTACCCTGTGAGCCTGGCGCCCAGTGGGACATACTGAGACGGGGGCAGCCAGTGGCAATGACCTTTTGGAACCCGGCTGCGGGTTTATTAGGAGCATCTCTGGCACAGGGGGAAGCAGCCACGCATGGAGCCTTTGCCGAAGGCTGACTCCTCGCACTGTTATTCTGATTGCTATTTGGATTTCACCTGCTTCTTCTCTTTTCTTTGGCCAACGTTCTCTCCAAGAGGGAGGGCCGTGCACATTGCTAAAGTTAACAAGGCTTTTCCCATCTTTCTCTTCTCTTCCCCATCTGTCTCTCCTTCTTCTCCCATCCTCATCTTGCTGACATATTCCCTTTCCCTGTCTGTCACCCTGAGTCTTTTCCTCTGTTTCCTCATCTCTCTCAACTATCAGTCTGCCCCCCACCACTCTACCCCAATCATTACTTGTCTCTCTTCCTCTCCCTTCCTTGCCTTTCTCTCCCTGTCTCCTCTTGCTCTGGTCTCTTTCTCTTTGCCTCCCGAGGCCCTTTCTTTTCCCCTTTGCTGGGATCACTAAAGCTCCCTGGTTGGCGGAGACCCTGCAATTTGGTTCAGTGCCGAGCCACTGTGTCCTTCTCCCCACCTGACTGCTTTTTGCTCAAGGTCACTGCAGTAATTCCATATGAGGCTGCCTGGTGCTGCCTTATCTACCACACGGTTTCTGTTTCACTCCCTTTATATTCCTGGGGATATTGTATTCGATAAAACTCACTGCTTTTAACACCATTGGCAGGGCTCCAGGCACAAACACTCTGCCTCCTCCGTGCTGCCACCCATGTCCAACTTTTGTTTTTTCTCCTTCTTTTGTTCCTGTGTCTCTGGATGTCATAAAAACTGAAAACTTTCTGGGAAGTTTTGCAAGCAGGTGAATAATTGCACGGACAGCACACGTTGCCGGCTGGAGACAGCCCTGGTGCTAGTTGGCACATTGAGAATGTATGGACCTGGGGCTTCTACTGAAGAGGGAACCTGCTGGGAGCTAGAAGGGAATGTCCTGAGCTGAGGCTTTGATACAAGGGAGAATTTAATCAGCAAAAGCCTAGCGTTCGCCAGCAGGGAAGGTGGAACTTCGTCAATAACCTTGTTGCACTCAGAAGGGAAAGTGCTGATCTTGATCCTGAAGGACTTAACTTGATCAGCTCAGTTGTTTTTAAGCAGTAAGGAGTGAATGTCTCCCCCCACCCCCGTCGGGTACTGCTGTCTCTGGTTGCAGTCATTTTACTGGCATTTAGCCGCAGTAAGATCTAAAGACAGTAAGCGGGTTGAGCTGGGCTGCACTGTGAAAGGAAATCAATACAGGGAAATGTCTTGAAAGAAACTTCTTTAGTCCCATGAGCCATCTCTGCGGATTCCTCTCTCTCTGCCTCAGTGAGTGTGATGCCTACACTGGCTGGGGGTGGGGAGGTGGCCTGTTCTTCACCGATGGCCATGGGGTTAACCAGGCCATACCCAGGCAGAGGCAGGGCCTGTTCATCTGAGGCGTTCTCTAAGCAATTCTAGGACATGACTGGTTTAATGGAAGGTGGTGGGAGATGCGTACTCTCCGTGGGTGTGTTCACGTGAAGCTATTTTCAGCCCCGACTCCGTCATGGAGAAAATGAGGTTCCCTAATGGAGGTTATAGGTGAGTCACTCAGGAAGGGTAAGTAAGGATGAAAACAAGATGTAGCAACTGAATTCCAGGGAGCAGTCACCTCCCCACAGTTGCCTCTCAAGCCAGGAGGTGAGGACTGAAACCACTGTGTCGCCGCACTCGTGGGAGTGCTGGGTCAGGGGCAAACCCAGTCAGAGTGTGGAATTGGGATAGGATCTCTAGCACAGGTCAGACTTGAGCCTTCTCTTTGGGGCAGTGCGGGCAGTGCTGTGCGGTGATCTCCAAGCGTACATTAGCTGGAGCACAAGAAGGGAAGCAGGGGAAGTGAAGGGGGTGGGCCTAGAAAGCAAAGGTTGGCCTTGAGCACAAGCAGTCCAAGAGGTCACTGGGGTAGCTCTGCAACTTACGGTTTACCCTTCTCCTGAGGAAGGAGGAAACAATTCATAGGATCCTTACGCTCATTCCATCACCAGAGAATTGGAGTGGGGGAGGGGAAACTCCTGCCCTGATTGTTCCCCCCCTTCCAGAAGCTTGGAGCCCCCGCAGGTTACTCAGAGTAGATTTAAATGACAATTTTAAAACATCAGTACCCTGTCTACGCTGCAGCCGTCACCGTTACTACGGTGGAGAGTCATGGGTCCCAATTTCCTTTCTGTTGACACAGCTTTGAAAACCTCATTGTAATATGCATCATCTTTTCATCGCAACAGGGCTGAGGGTTACTTTCTACACATGCAAATCCTGTCCCTGGGACTCTGGAGGGTGGCTTAGCTGTTCTGCACCCCCGTGTGTGTGTGTGTGTTCGAGTGTGTGTGCGTGCATGAGAGAGAGAGATACTTTGTGCTCATTCGAAAGAAAATTCAAAGTAAAATGTTCTCGTCTTTCTGCACCCACCACCTCCACCCTCTATCAAATTAATTTCTCCCTCCACCCGCCTCTCTCCTGCTACCTCTGCTTGGATATAACATTAGCAGTTAGGTGGGCTGCAGCGTGGCAGGAACATGACGGAGACCCCGCATGGGGAATGCACTTGTTTAAAAAAGAACTTGTAGCGAGTGTCGTGATCTTGAAAGGTGCTGGAGATTCTGTTCTATCTGCAGGACAGGCACAGTGGCAGCATGAGGCCATGTGGTCTGGTGGGCTGAGCCCAAGGCCAGTGACAGAGCCTTGTGTGTTCTCATCTTGATCTGCCGCGCTGGCTTGCGGGGTGTCACTTGACCTCCGTGTCTCAGTTATCCCTTCTGTCAACGGAGGATCGCAGCCTTTCCCTGTTGTGGCGAGGACTAATTGAGTTAATGTGTGTGAAGTGCTCGAGGTTATTGTTACAGGAGAGGCAAGAGTAGTGCAAGTTTCCTGCACCAGAATGACCCGAGCCTGACTGGGAGAAGCCACCAGGGCAGCTGGAGAGTAACCCAGTCTCCATGACCCAATCTGCATTCAGCTTCTCTGCTGAGACTGATAACAGTGGAGTCAGTTAGCACCGGGTGAGATGTGGACACCCAGGAGCTGGACTGAAACCACCACACTTGTTTCTGATACAGCACTAAATACTAAGTCCAGGCTTTATCTTCCTGTGCTTCAGGCAACAGGGGCTCTGTGAAATTCCTGTTCTCAGACCCTGAGGGGGAGTATTGCTTGGCGTATCCCACCTTCAGATTTACTGGCCCCCATCAGTGTCCATTCCAAGAACAAGGGGTTACCTCGGTAATGCCGTGAGAGAAACTCGGAAAGAGAGGAAGAGGTTTGGTGAACCTGCCAGTCATTTCTCTACAGAGATGCAGGCTGGAGATATACCCTGAACAAAACTCCTGCATCACACTCTAACTGAACCCAAAGTCTGGGGTGAAACCGTGGCTCCACTGAAGGCAATAGCAAAGCTCCTATTGACTTCAGTGGAGCCATGATTTGGCCCCTGGTTCATAGAGAGTCTCTAAACATCTCAGCATTCTCAGACCTCAACATTCTCAGGGTCAGTTTGACTTGCCTAAGCATTCCAGAGTTTGGGATGCTTACCCAACATGCCTGGGTGCACGGAACTGGGTCAGAAATCTTGTCATCTCTAGCACCTTTGTTTCTGATAGGAAATATCATGAGAATAGGCCCGCTTGTGGCATTGCAGCACCTGCTTCCCTTGCTGGGATCCCGAACCAGCTTACAAGCTCAGAGAATGGTCAGTTTGAGTGTGGGGGTACAGGTTTGTTGGGGGGAAAGTTTCTTATTTTAGCCAAACTGATGCACTAATCCTCAGTCTTGAGCCAATTGTTCTCTAACAGGAGAAGGCCGTGGATAATTTCCAGGAGAAGAATCACAGTTCGACAAGTGATTGGGAAAACAACAGCAGGGGATTCCATATTTATTGCCGCTCAAAGAAGCTCATTTGCTGAGTTTACTTGTAAAAAGGTGGCTGTTTTTCTGACTGCAAGCTCTGCCAATGCACACTGGGATCTAAGAGTCATGCTGGTTTTCTTTTCCTTCTGTGGCATCAGCACCAGTATAAAAAACCCTGTTGACTAAAGGCAGATGCATTTGGAACTTAGTTAACAATTCTGATGATGCATAGAATCGACAGAATGGAATCCATTTCCCTCTCCCATAGTGTGTTTCCATTGAAAAAACAGTATACACCTATTTTTGCCACTATGTGTGACTTAGTACATAGAGGAAGCAGATCTTTGGGGGAAGAAGGTGCCATTTTTAGACAGTTACTTTTAGGAGCAGAACCACATGGTAAAATCCGATCCAAATATTACTGTAGAATACAAGAGGAGATATCTGGAGAAACTATAAGAACCGACTATTTATTTTCTATATGATTTTTCCTTTGGATTCATCTCGATCAAATAAAAATTTAACTTGTTTGCCTTTAGCTGCAGTAAGTAGCAAGGTTAAGTCACAAAATACAAGGATGTTTGGAATAGAAGTATTATAATTTTTCATATTACATTTAATATGTCTTGATGATACACATTAAAGGTGAAAATTACTGTAGGTGCTGCCAGAGAGCAACAGAAGTGCTTTGGGAATGCAGACTGGGTCCCTTTTTCACTGGTGATTGTATTTAACACTTTCTGTCTGTTTTCCAGATCAACGTAAAACCTAGTGAGCTAGAGCTCTTTCACTGGTGAAGTTGGAACGGTGACTTTCCCACTGGGTCCCAGACTGTTTATTCCTCGGTTCTTCATTGCCCGTTGTGGATTTTCTGCAAGGTTCAGCTATGACTACCTCTGCCTTGCGCCGGCAGGTAAAAAACATTGTGCACAATTATTCGGAGGCGGAGATCAAGGTGCGTGAGGCGACTTCCAATGACTCCTGGGGCCCACCCAGCTCCCTGATGTCGGAGATTGCAGATCTGACCTTCAACACGGTGGCTTTCGCAGAGATCATGGGGATGATCTGGAGGCGGCTGAACGATAGTGGCAAGAACTGGCGCCACGTGTACAAGGCACTGACCCTGCTGGACTACCTCATCAAAACTGGATCGGAGAAGGTGGCCCATCAGTGCTGGGAGAACCTTTACACCATTCAGACTCTGAAAGACTTCCAGTACACAGACCGCGATGGCAAGGACCAAGGCATAAACGTGCGGGAGAAAGTCAAGCAGCTCACGGGCCTGCTGAAGGATGAGGAGAGGCTGAAGCAGGAAAGGGCTCATGCCCTGAAAACCAAAGAGCGCATGTCCACCGAGGGCACGGGCATCAGCAGCAGCCAGCAACTCTCCTATGGCAGGCGGACATCGCAGTATGGAGAAGACTATGGCAGGCCGAGGGGGTCTCCATCATCCTTTAATTGTAAGTGCTGCAGTGCTACAGACCGTGCGTGGTATGGAGAACATGGGTGTTTCTGACCCAAAGGAAGTGGATCACTGGGTGTCTGAAGTTCAGAAGGAACATTTTGGGCTTGCTCTTGTCTATCTTGGCAGCCCTGTCCAGAACATAGTCGTTTAGGGCAGCGGCTCAAAACCCATATCGGTTACTTTCTAGCCCCATCGCCAGTAGTCTCCACTGTGAAGCAGACACAGTTTTCTTTCTGTTTTAATATCAGGGGGTAGGTGACCTTTGGTCTTCCTCTGGGCCATCCTCACGTGCCGCTGGCATTCTGGAGAGTAAAAGCTCAGGCTGTGACTCTGCATCTCACAGAGTCTGAATTTCTTCCTGTCTTCAAGGCATTATTAATTAATGGGTAAACAAGGCACTCAGAATACAGAATTGAAGGAAGCGCCACACAGATGCAATCTCGAACACCGGGAGCTTGCTTATGTTAGGAGGTTGCAACTCTAAAACGTTTCTCAAGCTGCTGCTTTTTTTAATATTAGCCTCAACTACTTTCCAATAGTTTCCTATTCTCACACCAAGCTGCCTGCTTTGGTGGAGTCCCCCTGCCATTGTGTAGAGATTCTTGTGCTAACGGGGTCCCTGCCGACAAACACAATTTTAGTCCTAGCACGCTGAGGGGTAATTGTTCCACTTGCATCCAGACCCCAATCCCCACCCTTCTCCTTAGTCAGGCCTGTGGTTGAATTCCAGCTCTTTAAAGGCAGACTGTCTCTCTGAGTGCTCTGTGATGTCAGTGACATTAGGAGCAGCTTCCCAAGCATTTAGGGCAGTTGTTAAGCATGAAGGTCCTGTAGCCTGAGCTGGGTGGTGGGAATGAGGGGAGAGCAGAAAAGCCGTTGAGGAGGAGAAGGTGGGTGATCATTGCGGATTGACTCCTAGAAACATCCCAACTCCAGAGATTCCGTTTTTCTTCCTTCTCCTTCAATCTGAACTCTTCCTCTTTTATTTTTTATCTCAGCCTCTTCCTCGTCCCCTCAGCAAAGCTCAGACCTGGAACAGGCAAGACCCCAGACGACTGGAGAGGAGGAGCTGCAGTTACAGCTTGCACTAGCCATGAGTCGAGAGGAGGCTGAGAAGGTAATGTTTGCTGCTGCTCTCCTGTGGGGTGGTGTGATTGCCTGCAATGTCACGTGGCCCATCCAGGACTGCTGTGAGCAAATATTTCCAGCGGCTGGAGATGGGACGCATGCCGGGGAGGGCTCTGAGTCACCTAAGAGAATTCTTTCTCAGGGGTCTGGCTGGTGGGTCTTACTCACATGCTCAGGGTCTAACTGATTTGCCTTATTTGGGGTCAGGATGGAATTTCCCCCCAGGTCAGAGTGGCAGAGACCCTGGATGTTTTTTCCCTTCCTCTGCAGTGTGGGGCACGGGTCACTTGAACTGGAGTAAATGTAACTGTATGAGACTGTAACTTAAAGTCTTTAAATCAAGTTTTGAGGACGTCAGTAACTCCACCAGAGGTTATGGGCCTATTACAGGAATGGGTGGGTGAGGTCCTGTGGCCTGCGATGTACAGGACAGACTACATGAGCATGATGGTCCTTTCTGGCCTTAAAGTCTATGAGTCTATGGGATCATGATAGTAAGGCATGAGAGAGAGATTTCTAGGCCCTGTCAACCCCCATGCTAGTGTGCACAGTATTGTTTTCTCACTGGCTGCTCCATGCAGACACAGCACATCAGCATCTCGTGGCATGATGAGGATTTATTGCACAGTTGTTGCCCATTTCATATACTGTGCATACAAGTGAGACTATGACTTGGTGCATGCACTGTACCAGTACATCTTAAATCAATTCCAAATGGTCTCAGTAAGATAGATGCGGTCCATCTAAATCCTTTCTTCCGTGTGGTTGCCTTGAAGATGAATGGTCCTTTTCCATGTGCCATCAGGTGGTTTCAAAGAAGGTAAATAGAATCCAGTCTGGAGATGTGGAATCAGGACTCCCTACAGCTCATATGTAATCCAGCTGCTCTAAATACATTGGGTGAAATCCTGATGATATTGAAGTTAATGGGGGTTTTGCCATTGACTTCAATGGGGCCCAGATTCCACCCATTGTCTTTCATGTATAAATTACTCTGATTCCATTACTTTAACCATGAAGATTTTATGCTGATGTGCCCAGAATGATTCTGTTATTTCCTTGGCAGATACCAGGGAGAACCTGTGTCCCCCAGGGAGGATGGGTTCTGTACCAGGAATTGCAAACATCCTGGAGAACTGGTCCGTGTACTTGTGACTCTAGCTGTCATTTGAATGCGGTTGTGCTAGTGTGTCTGCATCTGATCACTAAGTTTATTCCACATGACTGTGTTTAATTAAGTCACTCTGGATCATTTGAAATGAGGCTAGACAAAGGTCTGGAAGACACCGTAGAAAGAAGTTCTGCCTTGGCCAGGGGGAGTGGAGGGGAGGGTAGAAAAGATAACTTAACGGGTCTTTCCCATCTCGCTGTTATATTCATCATTTTAGAGTCAGCCCCAAAATCCCAGCCTAGAGCATGTGTTGTCCTTCATGTACTTTCCCCAGCTCTCTTATCAGCTGATCTGCTTCCCCCTTTCCAGGCAGAGACTGTTTGTTTACACACACGCAGTTTGAGATTAACGCCAACTGGCACTGCCTCTCTCTAACGATACTGATGATATCTGAGGAGGACAAAGCCACTGACCCTTTGGGTGACCCCTCCAGGGTCAGGGCTTTCCCGCCTCACTGTAGTCTATATTTAAATGAAGCTTGGACCAAAATGTCTCTCAAACGCCTTCTCCTGGCTTAGCCTCTGGTGGTTGAGGTTGTCCCTGTGCCAGGATTGGCTCTAGGCCTTAGCATTCCTCTTTGTGCTGGAGCCACGCACAGTTGCTGGAGGCCTGGCTGGTTATAGGATTGCTACCTACATGGCCACCATCCCTGTTTCTGAGCAAAATAGTCACCATTTCCCACCCTTCCCTTCCTGGAAGCTCTTTGATGGACGGCAAAGAACTTGTGTCTTTATTTTTGTCCCAGAAATGTAGCTATTTGTAGCTTCCAAGACCTTATCAGGGAAGCTGCTGTGGTTATTGTTGAGGGAACATTCTAGTCAAAGAGAAGCCCATTAGAACCACCCATCTAGGCAGGCCAGGCACAACCGGGGAATGGGGGAGGCAAAAGGGACATTTGTTCCCCCCCCGCCCAACAGTCTTATGGTCAGAAAGGCCAAAATATGTACAAAGTTATCCAATGTTAAACAATGGAACAGCAGCAGACTGGTGAGTCTTTACCTTTTCACAGGTAACCGTTGACACAGGAGCCAAGTTTTCCTTTTTTAAACTCTTAAAATCCAAGCGTTTCCAGGGGTCTAACTAGCCCTTGGACTCCTGGAAGGTTGTTTTGTTTCTAAAATAGTGACCTCCCAGGGTCCCAAACTACTTGCCCCCCACTCCAAGTAATGGGACCCTAGAGCCACCCCCTGCGTCTAGGTCACACTGCTTCATGCAGAATAGCCCTCTTCCACTGCTCCTGGCTCCTTTAGCACTCATGAGTTCTCACAGACCATCAGGCCTTGCTGAAGGATTCTGTAGGGATGTCAATTGTTGCGGCTGGTAGTTGTGGTCCCATCTGCATGTTTGACCTTTTAGTGGAGAAGGGCCCAAACTGTATGTCCACCAAATCAACGTTTTCAGCATGAAGGGACATGGTCAAAATGCAGTCTGGCTCTTTTACCATTAAAGTGCGGCTCGCGGAGCCCCCCATGTCCCTCCCCCCATTCTTCACCTACCAGACTGGGGAAGAGGGGGAAGCTCAGGACCTCTGCCTGCAGCGGGGTGGTGGGATAGGGGCTTCTGCCTAGTGGGGAGGAGGGTCTTGGGGCTTCAGCCCTGCGGGGCACACCTGACAGGGCTCAGGACTTCAGCAGGAGTGGAACTGAAGCCCTGAGCCCCGTCAGGAACCTCCCACAGGGCTGAAGCCTGGAGCCTTGGCAGGTGTGCCCTGGCTCTCGAACTTCTGAAGATTGTTGTATGTGGCTCAGGGAATCAGTAAATTTGGCCACCCCTGCACTATAAGATCTTCGCTTAACCTATCTGTACTTCAGTTTTCTCATCTGAAAAGTGGGGATAATGCTGTCATCACAAGGGTGTTGAGGATTAACCGGTAACACCCGTAGAACTCTGATTCTCAGAAACTGCTATAGCAATGCAAGGAGCTGTTGTTATTCTTTATCCGTGTTATTAATGGAAGATCTGCTAATGATGTTCCCATGGAGATAAAAGAGCAGAAACATCCACTGAACTCCTGAGCAGTTTGCAAAGTGTTTAGTTTTTGCAAAGGCTGCCCTTGATATGCTCTGACCTCAGCAAGGGGAAGAAGTGTCACAGGGGAAGCTGTATGGTTAGAGGCCTGACAAGCCAGGCAGCTAAAAGTCTAAACAAAGCTTATAACCATCAACACAATGCAAGACAGAATCTTATAGGGCACAGATGAGCCTGAAGTGGCAAGGTGTTCGTATGTCAAATAATAGCGGACACACAACATCTTACATTAATATACCACCTTTCATCCTGAAGGATCCCACAGTGCTTTACAAGACAACGTCACTGAAGTGCAGCCACCTCTGAGGTGGAGCGCAGCAGCCAGTTTATGGCACCACAGTGGGAGGACTTAAGAAAAGTGCTATGGGATCTTTTATGTTCACGTAGTACAGATGGGATGTTGGTGTTAGGGCCTCACCTCAAAGACTTTGCATAAGAAGCTACATGTATATATCTAAAAAATGTGAAGGGCTAGGTCAACTGTGCCAGGATTCAAACCTGTGGTTTCAAGGTGGTGTTGTTTCAACCTAGAAGCTTCTAAACCAGCCCCTCCAGCAATGGATTGATGGGCAGAGTGCTAGAAGAGTAGATGAACAGACAAACAAAACAGTGGGTGGGTGAATGGCTGGATGGAAAAGGAAAGAGAGACCGACTGATGAGTATATGGAGGAAAGATCAGATGGATTGGTGCATGGATGATGGATGGATGAAAGAATAGACATTAAGATCGGTGGTTGACTAGCTAAATAGAAGGAAGAGTAGCAACAGATGAATGGATAAATGGCTGAATAAAAAGACTTACTGTATAACAGGCGAGGGATTGAAAGAAAGATGGTTACAAGGAAGGCGATAATTTGGTAGCAAATACAGAGACCTAGGGTCAAAGAAGCAATTTCATTCAGTTCTCCTTCATTGGCAGCAGCCGCTTCCTCCAGCCACCAGCACAGATGAAGAATTGCAATTGCAGATAGCGCTCCGCCTGAGCAAAAAGGAGCATGAGAAGGTACCCCACACCTAGCAGATCAAAGGGCACTTTCCTCTTCTTGGATTCCAGCTTCATGAGTTTCTAAATGGACCTTTGGAGTATTAAACATTGTGTAACTTTCTGCCTTGCTTGGTGTCTTCCTGGGAAGTGGTGTACCCCAATCCTTCTGCTTCTGGTGCCGGCTTGGCTGTAAACTTACTTTCACTGCTCTTAAAGCTGTGCGCTGAACATTCCTGACAGTGGATTTATCATGAAATGTGCAAATACATCAGTAAAATAAAACAAGGCTGCTGCTGGCTAATGCCCGAAACTGTAATGCACAGCAACCCCTGACCTTGGTCTCTCTGCAGAGAGTCAGTGCACATCGGTGATCATTTATCCTGTGTCTTTACTGTTCACATCCCAGACATATGCACTGTCCATTTTGACTGCAGGAAGTGAGGGCATGCCAAGGAGAGAACTCACTGCTACAGAGGGCACTGGAAGAGACCCACATGGGTATCGAGGAGGAGGAAGAAGAGGATAAGATGAAGAAAAGTCAGGTGAAAAGCTTTAGTTGGTGGTCTGGATGGCTGGGGACATATATAATCGGGTACAGAACATTTCATCTCTTGGTCTCTGGTTCAAATCTATCCTAGATTGGTAATGAGCAAAGGGATTATTACTTGATGGCTGTTCAGTGGTGTATGTGACTTGATCTGGTGATCTCAGTGTAATTCTTCATGTCTGCATGATTTAAAAAAAAAAAAGACTCTCCATAACAGTTCACACCTCATTAGCAGCCTAACCAGGGAAACTGAATTACCCCTGGATTGTCCCTCCAGGATGGGCTTGAACAGGCTGGGAGACACTTGCCCTGTTTCTGCTCTGCTGTATTTGTTTTGTGCATAAGTAGGAAGAGTTCAGCTGGCCTGGCGGTCCTCCTGGCTTTGTGCATGAGCACTGCATTCACTTAAAGCTTTAGCTGGAATAGATTTTAAATGATGTAGTTCTTAACTACAGAGAGAAGCCAGATCAGACCGTTCCTGCCCAGCTCTAAGATCAGGTTGCTTCTCTGCAGGAAGTACAGACGCCCCCCGGGTTACACAAACCCGACTTACGCAAGTCCGGATTTACGGAAAAAGTTCCGTAAGCTAGACATAGGTTTTGTTTGTTTGTTTTTGTTTTTTTGCATAATGGTCGGGTATCTGTTTCGACTTACGCAAAATTAGAGTTACGCAAGGCGTTCCGGAATGGAACGCTTGTGTAAGTCGGGGAGCGTCAGTATAGGGTGATGTCTGGGGTTACCTGGGAAAAACCCCTCTAGTAGCCCCTTTCGCTCCAGGAGCAATATCGGACGAGGCCTTGCAGGTATCCCTGATCCTTAACTTGTTTCTTTTTCTCCTTACGATTCTAGTCCTCTATTGTGGAGCTGGCAGACATTTTTGGACCAGCGCCAGTAACTTCAACCCATGTTTCAGCTGATCCGTGGGATATTCCAGGTGGGGGCAACTCTCAATCTGCTGATGCTTGGGAGAATGGCAGAACCTTCTCCCCTCCAGCTCTGTCCTTGTCCAATTCTCTCTGTTTGCCCTTTCCCCTTATCCTCGGCTCACTCACTGCATTCTCGTAGTAACTTTTAACCACACCCGGGCTATTGAACAGAAACGAGAAATGAAGGAAGAAGGGTGACAAATGGTAAACATGGGCTGATTACTAAATGCGTCCTGCCTTCTGGCCTCATTTTGCTTTATGCATTTCTTTCCCGATTACCTGCTCTTTTCTTTTCTTTCTTTCTCCTGCTCCTATCTAACCTATTTGCCTCTTTGCCCCACCTCTGGCTGTGTTTCAGTTCTCTCTGCAGTGCCTTTGAATGGTTCCCTGCCGGTGTTCCACAACTTCCTGTGTGTCTTTCAGGTCTAAAGTCCAATGTGGAACCAGCAGGAGCCTCTTGGGTCCCCTCTGCAGACCCCTGGGCTCCAATCCCTGCTGCTTCCGGGGATCCTCTAAACCAGATGGCAGCATCGATCAACCAGACCTCCACAGGGCCTTGGGATCTTCCTCCCGTAGTCTCCTCCTCTGACCCTTGGGAGAAGACCCCCCTCTCTTCAAGTCTGTCATCAGCAGATGCCTGGGTAAAGGCATCCCCACCTTCTAAAGCTTCCGCTCATGCTACTTCAGCTGCTGATCCTTGGGGAGGTGTCGTTGACAATCCTCCCAGGGCAGGTAAGAGAAGCTCATTTTGTTCGTCAGTTTCCATTGCTACTTGAAGCTCGGATTATTCTTCCTGCCATCCTCACGATACTTACCATCACATCCCCTTCTTTTGGGATCCAGTTTCCTCTGATCCTCTAAAAATCTCAGCCAATACCTGCGTCTTGTATTTCCTTCCCAGGGAACGTCTTTGATGGTCCACTTTGCCAGCTCCACTCTCATCCCCTCTCCCGAGGAGGCGAATGTAGCAGATTTTTCGCCTAAATCTTGAGCACACTGGGAGACCTAGACCCACTCTTAGCCATGTCTATACACAAAATAGAGTTGTAGTGAAAACAGTACAGCCCCCTGGGAGAAGAATAACAAAACCACAGATCGGGTCTGTCCAGTGTATGGTGAAAGCCCTTGCAATGCCCAAAGGGGAAACCCCCAGGAGGACAGTAGTGTGTGATGGAGGAATTTACATTAGTCCCACTGGGAAAAAAAAGCTACAAGAGTTGGACTACACAGTGTGATACCAGTGCTGGTAAGGCCCACACAGGGGAAACAGAGCCACAATGTGTAGAAGCACAAATACTTTCTGAGGGAACAAATTTCTTAGGGCTAGATTCTGATCTGAGTTACAGTGGTGTAAACTTTGCCGTAACTCGACTGAAATCAGTGGAGGAATGGATATTTAAAAGAAGCCAGATTCTGATCTCACTGACACTGACATACATTCATAGTGAAATGACTCTGAATTTAAATCCATGTGAATGAAATCAGAGTCTGGCCCCTAGTGAATACCTTTTCCTTGCCTTAGTTATTAATTAATGATTATTATTCATGTATTATTTGTATTGCCATTGTGCCTTGGAGCTATGGTACCAGGGCCCCCCTGTGCGAGGTGCTGTACAAACACAACAAAAGATGGCCCCCGCCCAACAAAGCTCAGAATTTAAGTAATTCTCAACAATGATTCTTTCCTTAGAGAAAGGAATTCAGGTCACTGGCACTTCTTTGGGTTGCTAGCTTTGCTCGGTCTATGCAGGTGATGGGTTTCTGGAGTCATGGGGCGTGCCTGTCCCTACAGGTCTGGGAGTGGTCTGAACACACCTTCCTGTTGCCCTCTGAGGCACTAACTGTCGGGGCAGCCTGCCGGGCTGCAGAGGATGGCATGTATGAAGTGGGCCCTCCCTTGCGTGCTAAGTTTCTCTGTCTCGTCCACTGGCATTGGTTGGTCAGTGGGTCACTGATTTGGACTCGGTGACTCATTCATACAGGTAGCTTCAGGACTCACTGACCTATTTAATTCCTTTCTCCCTCTCGCTGGTGTTCTATGTTCTCCTTAACCCCTAACTCCCCATCTCTGCTGGTCTTGCCTTGTTTTTGTCCCTTTTAAAAATTGATTCCCTCTGTCCTTCCTCTGTTGTTTTCCTTCCCCTCACTTCCCTTCTGGGTCTGTCTGTCTCCCTTCTTCCTCTCAGCTTCAGGTGATGTCACTTTTGACTTGTTTGCGAAACCGCCACAGCCGACAGAACAGCTGGAACATGAGAGCTCACAGGCCCCATCCTCTGTCAAGCCTAACAGTCCAGTTGGTAAGAGAGTCCAAACAGATCAAGGGTGCTGGGGCCGGAAGGGTAAATAGGGCATTATGGAACAGGGGGGGAAGTCGACGGGTGTGTTTGCAAGTGAGGGTGAGAGCTTCCCTGGGGCTCTGTGGGAATATTGTGGCATGCATCTGCATGATTATAACTCATCATGACATATGGCTACTGGCCTCAAAGTCTCTCACTGTCATAGCGTCATACAATTTCATCTCTGCGTTAGACATCTGACGAAAGGGTTAACTATCCCAAAGTGTTTGCATATGGGCAAAGGTGGAGTCCATGCAAGCTACTGTTTTTCCATTAGCTAGAAATACTTGGGATCAGATGGGGCAAACTTCCATTGACATTTGTCTTCTGAGTCTGGCAACAATGCATGCTGTGACCTGCTGCTGAGCAGACAGAGGACGCAGCTTCTTGAAGCAGAGACTGCTACTTCTGAGCTAGACTCCCTGCAACGACTTTCTGTGTTAAGGGAAGTTTGTCCCAGATAAAAGAGAAGCGTTTGTGAAGGCAATCCAAGCGTGTGCTTTGTGACTCTTCAAGACACAACAGTCAGCAGAGAGAGGCAACGTCACTTGGCTTATGGTGCATTCAGTCTGCAGGATGCACTGTGCTGCTTCTCTCTCATGTGACAGTCCACACTTCTGCCTGTTGTTCTCTTGACATTCATTATCCCATCTCTGTTATGCTATGAAGCCTCTGCTGTTTGTTCTAGATTTGGACCTGTTTGGCGACCTGATTCCCAGCACCAAGCAGAATGGAGTTAAGAACACAGACGTTTTTGATCTTGCGGGCTTAGGAGACTCTCTTACTGACTCCGACAAAGAGAGGAAAGATTGTAAAACTCCAGAGTCCTTTCTTGGCCCAACTGCCTCCTCCCTGGTGAATTTGGACAACTTGGTGGTTGCCCCCGCAACCCTGAAGACTCATAATCCATTTTTGTCAGGTAGGTCATGGGGCACAGGGCCAAGTCGAAAAGGCCGCTGAAGGATGTTGTGCAGTTTCTGAGGGTATGTCTACGCTGCAGCGTAAGCCTAGGGTTCAAACTCAGGCTCAAGCCTAATCCCCATTCTGTCTACACACAAATTGCACTAACCCAGGGTCCCAGGACCCCACAGGGGTGAAGGGTCCGAGCCTGAGTCAACCCGGGACCCAGGGTTCAAGCCCTGTTGCTTTGCAGTGTAAACGCAGCCCCACTGAACTTGTGCTCTGGGAATCCGCAAAAAGTATCCCACAGTCCCATGGGCCAGCTTTCTTTGTCCAAGTTTGTGGACAGTCAGATTTTCCCATGCTGCACCACGAACAAAAGGCTAGAGCAGCCACATTTTGGGAGGGTGCTAGGAAGTCTGGGATACGGGTGGTTGAACTTGGGCCTGCACAATGTAGTGTAGATGCTGGAGCCCCAGGCTAGGGAACCCAGGGTTCAGCAATTCCTAACATGGGGTTACAAATGCGTGTAGATGCTCAAGCCCTAAGTTAACAAACCCAGGGTCTGCTAACTTGAGTTCTACTAACCCTGGGCTTACATTGCAGTGTAGATGTACCCTGAGGCTCTTGGTGGGCTATGTAAGGATGACAGGTGGGACCTTCGGGTGGCTCATGAACTGATGTGAATCAGAAGGTCACAAAAGGATGGGAACATTTTCACAATGACTTGGTTTAACATGCAGCACCTACAGTGACTGAGCTCTGCCCTTAGTATCATAATGAAAAACAAAACCACACTAAAGTTCTGATCCTGGCCAGGAAACGGAGGTCAGCCTGAAACTCATGACAGAGACTTTGATTTGAACTTAACTTCTCAAGCTAATTTTTTCAGTCTTCTGTCTGAATTTCTGGGGTTGAGTCAAACCCTGAATGTTCCTGAACCATCGGTTTAGCAGTTGAATTTAATAGCAGTATGTTTAAAGACCAGTGACTAGCCTTGACCTTTAACCCTATCCCCTAACTTCCTGTCTAGTAGACTGTATCCCTGATGATGCTGTGTACTTTCTCCTGACAGGTCTCAGTGCGCCTTCTCCCACAAACCCATTCAGCACCAGTGACCAGATCAAACCAACACTCAATCAGATGAGGACCAGCTCCCCAGTGCCAGGCGTGGCCATGGGGATGACCATGAACTCCATGACCTACAGTGCTTCACTCCCTCTTCCACTCAGCAGCGTCCCAGTGACCCTCCCCGTCTCCATGAGTGCCTTCCCGCAGGCCGGAGCAGGGCCGTTTCCACAGCTACCCAGCAACCTGCCTCAGCCTTTGTTGCCACTGGCTGGCTCTGCACTTCCCCCCACCTCACAGGGGGTGATGAACCCTTTCCTCTGAAGTCTCTGGATCTGTGTTACGTGTAGTCTCTCTTGTCCCGCCCCCAGCTATTATGGAAATCTTTGCGTGTTCTCATGCAAAGGCCTTGTGGGCACAAGTTCATTAGTTGTGATGGAGGAAACCATTCACCCGAAACTCCTAACCCAACACCTGCCCAGGTCCCAGAGACACAGTTAGCATGAATCTCCTTGCTTGAAGTGCTATAGAAGTACCTGCTCCAGCATGGTGGGTAAAGGACGGCTAGATCTGCCTCTGACGGCAATAAGGACACTCCTGTCATCAGCTGGCATTCCCATGCTCTGCAGAGTAGATGGAGGGTCCCTAAGAAAGGGCTTTAATTATTTAGGGCCCTCTACTCTCCAGCACCGGATGCTGGTACATAGAGAGCCCAGTATGAAGCATCTTAACAGACATTTTCAAGTCGCCATAGATCTCGTAGAGATCATCGTGGGCCTGTCAGTGGGATAGAGGAATCCTTCTGTCATCTGCATGGAAGGTGCAATCACTTGCTGAAACTTGCAGCCCCAACGCTTGCTGGAGGTCAGGATGTTCCCAGGGACAGGAGGAGTACTCCTTAGAATCCCTTTCCTCTGCCAAGTATCGGGGTAGCCCTGTTAGTCTGTATCCACAAAAACAACGAGGAGTCCGGTGGCACCTTAAAGACTAAGAGATTTATTTGGGCATAAGCTTTCGTGGGTAAAAAAAAAACACTTCTTCAGATGCATGGAGTGAAAATTATGGATGCAGGCATTATTATACTGACACATGAAGAGAAGGGAGTTACCTCACAAGTGGAGAACCAGTGTTGACTCACTCTCATAGACCAGTCCTCGCTTACAGACAGCCCCCCCGACCTGAAGCAAATACTCACCAGCAACTACACACCACACCACAGAAACACTAACCCAGGAACCAGTCCCTGTAACAAAGCCCGTTGCCAACTCTGTCCCCATATCTACTCTAGCGACACCATCAGAGGACCCAACCACATGTGCCACACCATCAGGGGCTCGTTCACCTCCACATCTACTAATATGATATATGCCATCATGTGCCAGCAATGCCCCTCTGCCATGTACATTTGGCCAGACCGGACAGTCTTTATGTAAAAGAATAAATGGACACAATTCAGACATCAGGAATGGTAACATACAAAAGCCAGTAGGTGAACATGTCAATCTCCCTGGACATTCTATAACAGATTTAAAAGTGGCCATCCTTCAACAACAAAAACTTCATAAACAGACTTCAAAGAGAAACTGCAGAGCTACAATTCATTTGCAAACTTAACGCCATTAATTTGGGCTCGAATAGGGACATTGTAGTGGCTGGCTCACTACAAAAGCAATTTTCCCTCTCTTGGTATTGACACCTCCTCATCAATTATTGGGAGTGCCCATATCCACCCTGATTGAATTGGCCCTGTCAACACTGGTTCTCCACTTGTGAGGTAACTCCCTTCTCTTCATGTGTCAGTATATTTATGCCTGTATCTGTAATTTTCACTCCATGCAGCTGAAGAAGTGGTTTTTACCCATGAAAGCTTATGCCCAAATAAATCTGTTAGTCTTTAAGGTGCCACCGGACTCCTCCTTGTTTCCTCTGCCCATCACCTGTATGCTTTTCCCCATGGCCCTGGGGATGACTGAACTCTGATCCCGAGAATCTTCTTCCTCTTCTGCTGTCACCCATATGTTCCTCTATTTGGATGCTAATGTTTGGGACCCTCTTCTGTGCCTGCCTTATCCAGATGTCTTCCTCCCCCACATCTAGGTGTCACTCTTGGGAACCCTGTTTCTCTGCTGCTGTCACTTGGATGTTACTCTGCTTGGGTGCTGGTCTTTGGAAACCTTTTCCGCTGATGCGGTCCTCTGTACTGTTCTCCAGGGGGTGCTGACCTCTGGAACGCTGATCCTTTGTGGTTGTTCCCCATGTGTTCATTGGCCTTGGTGCAGATCCTCACAGCCTGACCCCATCTCCCTTAAACTCGACAAGAGACAAAACCCTTCTGAGACAATCCACACAGGCCTGGATAGCTTCAACTACTGGATCCCAGTTTCAGCCAGTCAAAGCCCTCCTGCCAGGACTGCTGTGCTGAGTGGGAAATACATTGGAGTGGGGGAGGAGGGGCTAATGAGCTGGGATTGTAGGGTGGGGACAGTGTGAGGTTAACGTCCTGAGTGCCAGCTGTGTCTTACTTTGAGGACTCCATGCCAACTCCATTAGACCCCCGTGCAGAGGGAGGGGATGACTCTGAGACACTAACACAGCAGAGGGAGGGGTGACGGGACAAGGAAGGGGGAGTTGCCATGCAATTGTTAGCTCTTTAGTGCATACGTTTAACACTTCTCTAAAGCGGCAGCAGTAGCAGCACAGTAATGGAGACTTCGTGGCTATAACCGAACTTAGGAAAACATGAACTGACTATAAAACAATAAAATATTCTAGTGTATTTCGGTGTGGGGCTTCTGACTTCCAAGGAAATTGGTCTGGGCTTTACCCTTTATTTCCCTTCCTAAGTTTGAAGAAGGCTTTGCTTCCCCCTTCTGTGTCTTTTACCGTCTGCCCGTCAGCCTCGTCACAGCAATGCCTGGCCTCTGGATCCAGACCCATCCCTGTTTTGATAGCTGCCCTGTCTCTGGCATTCACACTTGCCTTGCACCTTGGGGCATCATTTACACCATTGCCAAGCGGGTTTACAATGCTGCCATTCTGATTTGCCAGCATTTCTCACCCACTTTGTGCTAGTGTAAATGCCACACGAAGGGCAGGGCAGTGGGGAATCAGGCCCGCTGACGCTACGGTGGTGGGAGCCATGCATGTGCCTGGATGGATTTATAAAGCATCTGTCACAGGGATGTCGGTTTCCTCCCAGAACTCCTGCGTCTTGTTCCCCATATCTGGGATGAGAGTCTGTGCTGTGCCTCCAGAGGCTTTCAGCCACTTTTGCACCCTCCCAATTCTGACCTGCTACAAGGGGCAAAATGGTCCTTGGTGTAAAATAGAGCAGTTGGGGTTCCACCTTGGGCAGCCTCTGGGCTGCTGCAGCCTAGACTCCCTGGTGCAATGGGCAACACCCCATGTTCCTGGGACATCCCCTGCACCAGGCCTGGCAAGGGAACCAGCGTGTAGAGATGCTTACGGTGGCTGTATCAGGGGCATTTCCCCCCCAGCCATTTGCAGGCTGTTTCTGGCTCGTGCATACCAGTGCAGAGGCACATAGAGTCTGGAGCAGGGATGAGAATCTCACTGCTGACCTTTTCTTTTACCAGTGCTGTGGGCTTTCTACTCCCCATTCCTGAGAAATGCCCTTCTGCTTCTCCCCTCCAGTTGTGAACGTCCTCCTCCCACCCTGGAGCTCTCTCCAGCACGGCCTTGCTCCTAGTCTGTCTGACCTCTCAGCAGTGCTCAGCTGCTTCTTGCCCCCACTTGGAATCTTTTGCCAGGCCTTCTGGGTGAGTTTGTCGAGCAGGAAGTTGAGCCGTTTCAGTGTCAAAGCAAAGAGGGCTGTCTCTTTAAAAGAATGAGCCAGGGACTTGCTGCCTTGAGTTCTGAAGGACAAGAATTGTTTCTGACTGAGCCAGGCCCCTGCGAGGAGCATCCTGCTGGCCTGCAGATCCTCTGCCCGTGGAGCAGACACAGGGGATTGCAGTTCTGGCTTCGCTTGGGGTGTATTTCTGCCATTCGCTCTCTTGCCCAGCTACATTCCCTTGGCAGCTCTTTGGAGATGGTTTGTTGTTTGCCTGTGTGGGGGACGTGGGCATGTCAACTCCATCTTCTCCTATGGAACAATAAACATGGCTAACATCTGTCAGCTCACAGGCAGTCTCAGCTACAGCCGTCTGTCCAGGCGGCCTTTACATTGAGCCAGAGAGGCCACCATGTACGGCCTGGAAGCAGGCCCAGACTGGGCTCCCCCATCTCAAAGGCAGTGATAGCATGCTAGAGGGGCAAAAGCGACTGGGTAGCATGAGGGGCTGTTTAATGTCATCTAGATGGAAAGCACAATATTCCTCCCAAGACGAAATCAGATCCCACTTGTGTGTGTGACATTTCATGGGGTCCCCAGGCCCGAGTCACCTTACCACCCCCTGCCTCCAGCCAGAGGGAGTCTGGCCTGAGGTGGCTGGTCTCCGCTCCCTAAGCCTGTCAGCCCCTCGACCACTCTTCTCCGGGTTATGCCAGCCCTGAGTTCGCCTTGCAGGTTAACAATACCTGCAGCCCAGTCCCCGAGTCCCTGTGATAGCTAGTCCCTGTCACTGGCTACTCACAGAAATCCCACAGCCTCTGCCCCCAAAGGAGCAGTGTGTCTCAGTGTGCCAGTTTTACCTTAACGCCCCCCACCCCCAACACACAGCACTTGTAATAAAACAAAAGACGGTTTATTTGAGAAAGGATAGCGATTCTCCTAGAAACAAGTGTGACAGATGGAAACAAATGGTTACAATACAAAACAAAATCATCAAACGGAAACTGGGTCTACACTTACTAATAGTTACCTTTCCTAGCTAATAAATTAGGCTTTCCCCTCAACGTTTAGTCTGTTGCAGGGCTGGCTAGCTGGCTTCCCGGGAACCAGTATCCAATTTTTCATGAGCACGCTGCCCCGTCCCCCGCCCCGATGTCTGCTCAGTGAATGGATCCAGGGACCTTTCCCCACCCTGTGTTATACTGATACAGTCTTTTGTCTTTATCCAGAGCCAGGGTGATCCCCCATCTGTTGTAATGTTCCTTTTTGACCTCCAAGCGATTTTGATTGTTTGCGGTTGTCTCTGATGGTTTTTCATTGAAAGTCTTGGGGTGGAACAAGGCTAGACAATTGAGCCTGGTATTACATCAGTGGCTAACCAGGGCAGGGTGACGACTCCCTCCTGCTTGAATGGGCTACCACTGAGACACATTATCCCCTGGTGATTAACTTTTACTCCCAGTCCATAAAGCAGACTTTCAATATAATTACCTTATAGGGTTGCCAACTTTCTAATTGCACAAAACCGAACACCGGGGCGGCTCTAGCTTTTTTGCCGCCCCAAGCACGGCAGGCAGGCTGGCTTCGGCGGCATGCCTGCGGCAGGTCCCCGGTCCTGCGGATTCGGCGGCGTGCCTGCGGGAGGTCCACTGGTCCCACGGCTTCGGCATACCCGCCGCCGAATTGCCGCCTAATCCGCGGGACCGGCGGACCTCCTGCAGGCACGCCGCCGAAGGCAGCCTGCCTGCCGCCCTTGCAGGGACTGGCAGGGCGCCCCCCGCGACTTGCCGTCCCAGGCACGCGCTTGGTGCGCTGGTGCCTGGAGCCGCTGTGGCCGAACACCCTTGCCCTGCCCCACCCCTTCTCCGAGGCCCTGCCCCCACTCACTCCATCCCCCCTCCCTCCATTACTCGCTCTCCCCCACCCTCATTCACTTTCACTGGGCTGGGGGAGCAGGTTGGGGTGTGGGAGGGGCTGAGGAGTCCAGCTGGGGGGTGCGGGCTCTTGGGTGGGGCCAGAAATGAGGGGTTCAGGATGCGGGAGGAGGCTCCGGGCTGGGGCAGAGGGTTGGAGTGCAGGAGGGGGTGCAGGCACTGGGGTGGAGCCGGGGATGAGAGGTTTGGAGTGTAGGAGGGGGCTCAGTGCTGGGGCAGGGAGTTGGGGTGCAGGAGGAGGTACGGGGTGTGGGCTCTGAGAGGGAATTAGGGTGCGGGAGGGGCTCAGAGCTGGAGCAGGGGGTTGGGGTGCAGGATGGGTTTCCAACCTGGGGCAGGGGGTTGGAGTGTGGGAAAAGGTTCGGGCTTCAGCCAGGCAGCGCTTACCTCAGGCGGCTCCCGGCTGGTGGGGCTAAGGCAGGCTCCCTACCTGCCCTGGCTCCGCACAGCTCTCGGAAGCGGACGGCATGTCCGGGTCCTAGGCACAGGGGTGGCCAGGGGGCTCCGCACACTGCCGTAGCCCGCAGGCGCCGCCCTCGCAGATCCCACTGGGGAGCTGTGCGGAGCCAGGGCAGACAGGGAGACTGCCTTAGCCCCGCTGTGCCGCCAACCAGACTTTTAATGGCCTGATCAGTGGTGCTGACCAGAGCCACCAGGGTCCTTTTTCGACTAGGCATTCCTGTCAAAAACTGGACACCTGGCAACCCTATTAAACTATTCCTTAAATATCACCCATACACATCTCACAATGACTATAACTCTTGACAAGTTACAAGCTTTCTCTAGATACCTTACTTGTTATTCGTTATGGATAAATATCCTGTAACACATCTCTGGTGTACTGAGTTTGTCAGGTCTGAGGTAAGCATCATTTGCAAAGAACAGGGGACCCTTTGCCAAGGAGCTTCTGTGTCACATTATTGTCCTATCCCAAGCTATGAATTCCCCCAATCCTTGAAAGACATGAGAGTCTCTCCCCAAATGAATTACAGTAAAATGTGAAATTCCTTTGTCATGTAACAGAGAGTCCACTTCTGGCCACCACCCCAGACTCTGTACACTGTTCTGGCAACATATAGGGGCTGCAGGGCTGCTATGATACTGTTGGGCCAATGTAAATGGCCCTACGCTGCCCCCCTTACAGGTAGCTCCCAGTGCAGGGGCCATGCCTGGGGACAGGTCAGTAGCATCCTGCTCTACAGGGGAGTCTGGGCTTCAGCACAGTTCAGTGTTGGCTGCCAGAAATTAGAGCACCCCCAGGACTACTCTAGTTTATACCAGAAACTGCAGATGTCCTGAGCACACAGATATAACCTGCCTTGTGCAAAACTGGTTTAAAGCCACCTTTGCCCCCCTCCTCCCGAAAAGTTTCACTTTCTGGGCTGTCTCTCGGAGCACGGACTGCTGCACAGGCGCCTTACAGACTGGACAGGGCCACCTCCACCATATTTGCAAAGATCCCTCGTCATTCTCAGCCATCCCAAAATTCCAGAGCCTTTTCGGTGGAACCTGGAGGACGAACAGGAATAATATTGTGTCAAGAATCAGGAGGTAGCCGTGTTAGTCGGTATCCACAAAAACAACAGGGAGTCCGGTGGCACCTGAAAGACTAACAGAGCTGTTAGTCTTTAAGGAATAATATTGGAACAAGTCCACTGATCCATCCATGCCATTCTCTTGGCTTTGACCGTGCCCAGTGGCCAATACTACAGAGGGAGGCAGCACCTTCACCCCAGCTAAAATGGCATGGGGGAATTTCTGCCTGACTCCAACTGGTCATCACCTTCCAACCTAACACACGGGGGCTGAAATGGGGTTGAAGTGCGAAGGGTTCTTCTAAGGCAGAGTTGAACCAACATGGACCCTGACCTCCCTTCTTACCCAAGGCTGGAATGGGCCCTCCATGGCAGGGGGGCAGAGCATAGCAAGCGGTGGTGGACTGCTAACCGTGAATGAACACAGAGCCTGAAGTCTCCTCTTTTAAGGGGTCAGGATGGAGGGGCGATGGGGAAAGCTGACATGGCTTCAGAGAAAAGAAGCCAGTGCAACAAGGTGTTATAGCTGATCTTTTAGTAACAATCAAGCCAAGACATAAAGCAAAAATAAAAAAAAGAAAGAAAGAAAGAAAACATTTCAAGCCATCTCCTGGGGAAGAAGCGAATGTCATATATTCCAGCTCTCGAAGGGGCCTGCCTTTGCAATCCTGATATCTGCGCTGCACGTGGATCTTTTTTGCTGCAAAAGCTTTTTCTGTACATGTTACATAACACCCCCCCTCTCACCCCCAAAAGGCACAGCAGGAACAAAATAGAAACAATCTACCTGGGTTTAGCAGGTAATCAATTTAATCAGGCTCCCTGTGCTTCAGGCGCTGCAGCTACATTGTACCCATCAGACTCCAAGCGTTTGGAAATTCAAATCAGCTCACCAAGGCGCTGACGCTGGGGTTTGGGGGAATGATCACTCATCTGGCAATTACCAAGCAGCGCTGCTTGTTTCATACCTTCATGACAACAAATATTTAAAACCATCTTCTCTTCACATCCTGCAGCAAACAAACATGGACTCGGCGGGGGGAGGGAAGCCAATCCACTGCAGCACTGAATCAACCCCCTTAGCAAAAATGTGCTTTTCCTCCCACAGTGTCATTAATAAACGCCAGTAAAAGGACAGCGTTGTGCTTTCTCAGGCGTCTTTTTTCTCCTCACCGCTGCACAAATAGGAAATCGATGCTCAAGAGCTAACAAGAGGCAGGGGGAGGTTAATGTGGCCCAGTCCTTCTCCTCTTTGGTGTGAGCTGGGCAGGGGGGAGTGCAGGTTACCCAGTGGCACTTAAAAGCAGATCAATGCCGAGCAGTTAATTGAATAGTAAGGCAGCTGCAGAAGGAGTCTGGTGTGGAGCAACCTCCTTGGTTCAGAAAAGCTGATGCTGGGCAGGGAAAAAAGGCAGAACAAACCCATCAAGCCTTGTTATTTTTCTAGGCATGATGACAAGGGAGTGCTGGGCCTCCATCCAGCGTGGAACTACAAACAACAAGGAACCAGCCACGCAGAGCTGGCGTGTGATGTGATGTACGTTGTCAGATGCTCTATACTGCTGCACTCTACTTTCTGGCAGATTGTCCTCTCTCGCATACTGGATGAATTTTATTAATGTATCCTCATTGTTTCTCTGGGTGAAACACCAAATTATTGTAACTGAAGAGTAAGTGCAAATGGTTGGGAGCTGTTCTGCATGTGCATAATTCATGTTGCAGTCCAGTATGGGTATCCAGAGGAGGCGAATACATTTCTTGGGCTATCCTGTGAACTCATAGACAAGAACACAGTTCTCCATTGGTTTCCCAAAAGACCTTGGATTCCAGGGCATCCTGGTCTGGATACCAAACCTAAGAGGGACTGGGTCCATAATAGACTGTTCATTGCTCCCTGGCCTTCAGGACCATGAAGGACTCATAAATAATAATACTTCGTATTTATTGAGTGGTTTTCATCCATAGATCTCAAAGCACTGTACAAAGGTGAGTCACCATCATGATCCCCATTTTATAAATGAATCAGAGAAGTTAAGGGCCAGATGTTTAACGCTATTTAGGCACCTAATGAGGCAGCTAGGCACCTTATGGGATTTTCAAAGGCACCTACATGCCTGACTCCCACTGATATCAAGTTATCTTGAGTTATCAACACTCAAGTTACTTCTGTCGAATTAGCTGAACTTGAGTGAAAGCAGAAATGCTACGACAGGGGATGGATCACTTGATGATTATCTGTTCTGTTCATTCCCTCTGAAGCACCTGGCACTGGCCACTGTAGGAAGACAGGATATAGGGCTAGATGGACCTTTGGTCTGACCCAGTAGGGCCATTCTTATGAAGAAACATTTGTTCTTTTGAATTAACACTATGCCCCTGCTGGCGCTGCACTCACTCGTGAGTCATTAAGACTTCTGGGGTCCTATCCCACAGTTCTTTGGCCTGCAGAAAGCGGAGCCACTCTGTGGCTTCTTTCTCAGTGAACTGTGGGAGAAGTCATCTGTCCTTTCTGTGTACGGGGTGCGGTGGGCATGGGAAGGCATTGGAGGACTAGTGGCACTTTAACGGAGCTAGTCAGCAACCACACTAGCATGGTTGTGTTAGCAGCTGACACGTTGTGCTGGCTCCAGCTTTGGCCTATACCCGCGATGGGCCCAGCCAACTTAGCTCAAATGCAGTGGTACCATTGCCTTAAGGGCTTCGGTGTGTGAAAGTGATTCAAGTTAGGGGGCAACACTTGAGTTATAACAGGAATTAACTTTGGAGCGAAGACAAGCTTGTGAGGGCTGTCCTATACCTCCAGTTGTGCTGGCCTAGTGCACTACTGCGCATGGGTGAGGGATTTGTGTGTGGCTGGGAGTTGAGTTACCAGGAACAATCAAGCTACACCATGGGGTGATGCTGTAGTAGCTTCCATCTTTGGTAGTAGCACCAAGGCTTACGGTGCTTTTGAAAATCCCCACCTCAGTTCTCTAAAGCTAGAATCTGCTGCTCCGCCAAGGAAGGAAACAGCAAAGGCAGAAGGGCTCACACAAGAGATCCATTAGAGTTAGTTGCCCACAGGAAAAGTAAAGAAATTACATAGACAAGGGCTACTCTGTTCCCTTCAGTCAAAATGTACAGTGTGGGTGAACATAAACTGATAGGTTCCGAATATTCACTCTGAAAGGAAACATCCTATGACAGTGCAGCCCCCAGGACAAATGTATCCCTGGTGTTTAGCTCCATTGAGTTAATGGTTGTTCCATCTGAGTCAGACTACACTGGAGTTACACAAAGGATGAAATTGACCTCCGTTGCTTATGGTGGATGATAAAACCACTTAGCCTTCTGCAGAAGGTTTCAGTCACTGGAATGCCACAGATCAAGAACAGGCTATTTTGAAGTGATCTGGCACAGACAGATCCTGATGATGTCAGAGTGAATAAGGAGGAGCAGGGGGAGTCTCCTGCAGTCATTCTGACACATTGGCCTAACCTGATCAAGCTGAGTTGAAGGATCAATGGTGTTTTATGCAGCTTGTGCAGGAGTGGGGAAATTGGCTCCGCCCACATATGGGAAGGCAGCCATCTACACTGGGGGGTAGCAGATGGTGGTGGCAGCTCTTTTTGGCCACAACCACCAGCATAAGGGCACAGAGACACTAGCGACTTGGGGAAGGGTAGAGGAAAAGGGAAAAATATCCTATTGGGGATAGTGTGGCCTTTTTTTCACCAGGAAAAAAGGTGTGTACTTACCTCGTGCTAGGTCACAAGAGGTAACTAACATGAGGTAAAATCTTAGGAAGACAAGGCAGTTGTAGTGTTAACACATTACCAGGTGGTGATAAACCCATGCTCCCCCAAGGTTTACTTTGAGTTGCTAACGTGAAAACTACAGACTACCTTGTCTTCTCTAGGATTTCACCTGATGTTAGTTACTCATGATAGCTAGCATGGGATTAGGACACACTTTTTCCCCACTCAGGTGGAGAGAGGTGGTGGCTAGAGTAGACAATCTGGATTATTGCCAACTCTCATGATTTTTATCGTCTCATGATATCTGGATTTTTTCTGAAAGCCCCAGCTCCTGGAATCACATGAATCTCAGCTTTCATTCTTAAAAAATGGATGTTTCTCTCTCTCATGGTTGCAGAGAAAAACTGGAAAATGTGACACCCCCCTTAAAGGTTCAAAGCCCAGAAGGTGAATAAAGAGCCCCCAGTTTTATTATTGTTTTCAATCTCCTGATTTGGGGAGCTCTGACTCATGCTTTTTGAATGCCTGGTGTTGGCAATACTGGCAGGGACTTTGACTGTGTGTGCAGTGCAGAATGATCACCAGTCCCTTATTTGATGTCTAATGTCCCAGGAGCGGTATCCAGGGTAGGCTTTGCTGTGCTGTGTATTCCAGCAGTGATGACCTAAGAATGGCCATACTGGGTCAGACCAACGGTCCATCTAGTCCAATATTCTGTCCTCTGACACTGGCTGGTGTCAGATGCTTCAGAGGGAATGAACAGAACAGGGCAATTTAATCTAGTGATCCAACACCTGTCACCCAGTCCCAGCTTGTAGCAGTCAGAGGTTTAGGGACACCCAGAGCATGGGGTTGTATCATTTTGACTATCAGCCTATGATACACTTAACCTTTATGGACTGATCTAATTCTTTTTTTGAACCCAGATATATTTTTGTCTTCACAACATCCCCTGGCAATGAGTTCCACAGGTTGACTTTGTGTTGCATGAAGAACTTCCTTTTGTTTGTTTTAAACCTGGTGCCTATTAATTTCACTGAGAGGCCAGTTTCACAGACAGGGGTGTTGGCATGTAGTCCTGTAACGGGGGATCTGGCCCTTCCTGGGAGCAAAGGCTTGGGCCCTAGCCCAGCCTGAATCGAGGACTGCAGAGAGGGGCTCAAACCCCAAAGCGTCACGGGGTCCTCCAGGATTCAGGCCTGGAGCTGCCTCGGCCCAGGACTCAGACCCAGAAATCACCCCCCGTCCTGGGGATTCAGCTCCAGTCACCCCCCAAGCCTGAGCCAGGGTCACCCCCGTCCTGGGAACTCAGCCCCACTCACCCCCCAAGCCTGAGCCAGGGTCAGCCCCGTCCTGGGGACTCAGAGCCAGGGCCATCCCCGGAGTGCGGGCAGGCGGAAGGCCTTAGCCGCGGCCGGGCTCCTCCTCCTCCCCGGCGCAGCGCGCCTGTCCCTCCCCGTGGGTCCGGGGCTGTCTGGCCGCTCCTCGTTCTGGGCAGCCGCTGCCGCCCCCTGCCGGCCTCCCCGCAGCCCGAGCCCGGGAGTAGGTCGCTGGCGGCGGCCATGATCTCCGCCCCCCTCCTCCGCCGCTGCTGCTGCCTGCTGTCCCGCCGGGCCGGAGCGAACCGAGCCGCCTGGACTCGCAGGTACCGGGGCAGAGCCCAGGGAACAGCCCGAACGGAGCCGGGCCAGGGATTGGGCCCGGGGTCCGGGAACCCGGAGACACGCTGACATGGTCACAGCGCCACAGGATCCCCGAGGGGAGCAGCCCTCCCGGCACTGATCCAAAGGGGGGGGGGTTCTGTCAGGCCCAGGGGGATCCCCCCAGTCCCCCCACAGGATTGGGGGAGGGAGGCTGCTCTGTCTGACCCAATGGGACCCGCCCCTCTCCGCCCCCCGGTCTGGCGCTGTCCCAAAGGGGCGTGTGGTTCTCTGACCCAGTGAGAGTCCCTGGCTTGTCTTTGAGCCAGCCCCGAAAGGCGGGGGAGAATGTGTGGTTCTGTGTTTTGGTGGGAGCACCCTGGCTTGTTGCTGCTACTGACACTTGGGTGGTTCTGTCTGACCCACTCTCTGTCTAGGATACTGATCCAAGGGAGATGTTGTCTGCCCCAGTAGGATCCCCTTGTCTGTCATTGGTACTGATCCATTGGGGAGCAGTGTTCTGTCCAGCCCAGCGCGCTCCGCTCTCTGCCCCTGGCGCTGACAGTTTATGATCCCTTTGCTCCCCCTAGTCTGGCCCAGAGAGAATTTCTGCCACACCCAAGAGTGTTGTCCTGCCTGTTGCTGTTATTATGAGGCATGATTTGTATTCTGAATCTGGCAGCCCCTAGGAGGCCCATTGTGCTAAACACTGTACATGTTAAGTGCATGACAAGAGATAACGGGGGGATTCAACAAACAGAATGGGTGGAGGTTATACAAGGTTACAATAAGGTTCCCTATCTATCCTACTGCCAGTCAAATCACCAACCCCAGTATAGCCCTATTCCCCTTTGCCACCCCTAAGACTGAGGCATTCCCTTCATCGCAGTATGAGAGTAAGTGTTCTCTACAGCTAGATCTGACCCAATATTGCTCCTGGGAGTTATGTGTTTGTTCAGCCTGCCACTGATCCCCGTTCAGATTGGTAATGACCAGGGAGAGATCAGCTGCCTCATCTGCCTGTCCCTGAATCTGAGCCCCATTCCTCCCTGTTAGGAAGTTCGATGTCGTGCCAATGCCTGTACATCTGCCTGGTGCAGCATTGATTTTTTGTGGGTTGCAGTCTTTGGAGCTGATCCCAGAAGCTGTGTAATGTCAGGATCACTCCATACTAATCCCCCTTATAAGTGTCTACTCTACCTGTCTGTCTTCTCTTGGCCCAAGCTTTGCAGTTAACCTTCCCTTTCATTCTCTTCTCTTGCTCTTGTCTTTGCTCTGTCTCCCACATTTCCCCCCCCCCCACATCTGGAACCCCCTTCCGGACCTTCTCCACCCTGTCTCCTTCATGTCCCATTTCAGGAGTTACTCCATTCACAAGGCCCACCCGGTCCTTGGTCTTCTCCAAAATGATGGCAAGAGAGTGAGAAAAGATGAGCCCCACAAAAAGTGTGGGACCCAAGAGACCCGGCTCACTGAATTACTTGTGTATGTTACTTCCTATCCTTTGTTGGCTTCAAGCCTCTTTAGGTTGGGAACTCTGAGGAAAGACCTTTTCTCTGGATCAGTGTGAGGAGCATCTGGCATGTTTTGGCGCTGTGTAAATGTAAAGTCCCTGTTGCTGGTTTCCTTGTGGAGTGAGTCAAGGCTGTGGCTGTGAGGCCTTTTAAGGTCTGTGGGTACAGTTAGGAGGTAAAAGGAGAGATGTTTGGGGGTGGGGGAGTGGTTCAGTGGTTCAGCACAGAGGATCCTGAGGGCTGAGTTTCCTTGGGGTGCTAGGAGGTTGTGTGTGGTCCAGATTGGGACACTGGCTGGAGACTTTGGAGACCTGGGTTCAGTTGCCTACCCCACCGTGTGTAACTTGGGGTGAGTCACTTTGCCTTTCTGTGCCTCGGTTCCCCAGCTGGAAGCGTGGGGAAGATAACTGTCCCCTACCTCGCAGGGGTATTGTGAGGCACTCACATACTGTGGGAATGAGTACAGGTACCTGCGGCAGAATGAGGTGGCAATTCTGAGCTTTAGATAGGTGGATGGTCTGTGTTGGACAGAAAGGGAAGGGTTTTGGAGTGTGCTCAAAGGAGCAGGATACCTATTGGGCTGGGGGCTGTAGGGAGAAGAGCCATGTGTATGCTGAGCAGGTAGCCTTCTGGGGTATGGCTAAGGAGGTGGTATTTGGCTGGAGGGAGAGGACACAGCCCTCCCCTGCTGCAGCTGTGCACATGTGCTGTGGGAGCCGCTCTCAGCTGGGCTATGACACAGCTCCCGCATCACAATGGCAGCATTAACACTCCTTCCCCTGCCCACTTGGGGCGTGCTTGAGCTAGCTTTGTGCTGGCGGGGCCTAAGTCACCTCCACTCAGACCCCTGCAGTAACCCAAGAAGTTAGTGTCACAGCTCATGACTCCAGCCTTGGGTTTGCAGTGAGGAACCGGCAGCATTCCCAGATACAGACTGACCACACTGCCGCAACCAGCCCACCGGGGATCACTCCGGGTGTGTACAGGGACCTCAAGAAGCCTGGACCATATGCTGATCCAGTCCTTAGCAGTTCTTGGGACTTCGATGTCTTACTCGACTTCAGGGATGAGTGATGCTAACAAACCTTTGTGTTCCTTGTCACAGGACTGTGTTTCTGAGAGGGGGCCCAGCCATGGCCACAGGAGGGAAAAGCAGCCGATCTAGCATCCATCGTTACACCAACCGTCTGATTAACGAGAAGTCTCCCTACCTCCTCCAGCATGCCCACAATCCGGTGGACTGGTGAGAGAGAGCCTTCCCCTCTTCCCTTTCATTTTACCAACAGTGAAGCTGGGTAGGGTCCGTGGGATCTGGGATGGATGGCAGCACAGCTTAAATCAGTGGTGGGCACCCTATGGCCCGTGTATAGCCAGAGTTTTCCATTAGGGACATTTATGTGTGTGTGTGTGTGGGGGGGGCATCACCCTGATGCTATGGAGTTGTGTGTGTGTCACCCTGAGGCTATGGAGTTCTTCCCTTCATGTCGTGTATGCTCAGATTTGTGATAACCTTGCGGGGCAGGAGGTGACCATCTGCTACAGTCCAGAGCCCGGAATAGGACTTGATTATCCACAACGAGCACACTGATTGCCTCCCATCTTATAACAGGTCCTCAGCCATGTAAAATATATCATTATAAAACTCAGCAGCCCTCATGGCAGAAGCCCCTTTCTTTCTTTTCTCCCAGGTACCCGTGGGGCCAGGAAGCCTTTGATAAAGCAAAGAAAGAAAACAAGCTGATATTTCTGTCAGGTAACCCAAGAGCAAATGCATTGAGCTTCCCCATGCATGGTTATGTAAATTACACCATAGGCCAAGCGTCTTTGTCTCAGGCTGGTATCTGGGTATGTCTTCACTACCCGCCGATCCGGCGGGTAGCAATCGGTCTATCGGGGATCGACTTACCGCGTCTCGTGAGGACGCGGTAAAATCGATCCCTGATCGCTCTGCCGTCGACTCCGGAAATCCACCTCGGCAAGAGGCGGCAGCGGAGTCGGCGGCAGCGCGGCAGCGGTCGACTTTCCCCCGTCCTCACCGCCAGGTAAGCCGACCTAAAATACGCAACTTCAGCTACGGTATTCACGTAGCTGAAGTTGCGTATCTTAGGTCGGAACCCCGCTGTAGTGTAGACCTAGCCTGTGAATGGCACTGGAGATCCTTTGAGAAGGTTGCCTGATAACCTTGTATTATGTATCAGCATGAGAGGATCAGATAGTTTTAGGGTTTGTCTACACAGAGGTTATTCCAGAATAAAATAGGATATGAATTTAAATAACTATAGCTATTCCTGAATACCTTTTTGTGTGGATACACTTAATCCAGAATAAGAGTGCTGTTTTCAGGTTTTGCTCAATCCACTTCCAAAATGGATTAAGCATGATCAATTCTGGTTAATTCCCACATATAGACTAGTTCTTAAATGGACACTAGTTTAAGTTGGGCAAAACCATGCTCTGAAGTGTCCCTAGCCACTGTTTGCCAGAAGCTGGGAATGAGCGACAGGGGACAGATCTCTTGATGATTACCTGTTCTGTTCATTCCCTCTGAAGCACTAGGCATTGGCCACTGTCGGAAGACCGGATACTGGGCAAGATGGACCTTTGATGTGATCCAGTATGGCCGTTCTTATGTTATTATCCAATGGGCTCCTTCTTGTTTACAAGAGTCTATGGGGCAAAATCATAGGGGTTAGAGATGGAAATGACAGAGTGACCTAACCTGCGTTCCCCAATGCAGACTCATTCCCTGCAGTTTACTCTCCAATCCGATTTGTAACTGTCCTATTCAATGGGGATCCCTTTGGGAGAGTATTCCACAGTGAATAGATTTCATTAGTAGGACATTTGTCCCAGTATTCAGCTTGGAACCTTTCTTTAATTGACAGTGTTTGTTTTCAGTCGGCTATTCCACCTGCCACTGGTGCCACGTGATGGAGCAGGAGTCCTTCAAGAACAAAGAGATCGGCAAGATTCTGAATGACAACTTTGTGTGCATAAAAGTGGATCGTGAGGAGAGGCCAGATGTGGATAAAGTTTACATGACCTTTGTGCAGGTGAGGAGGTGGGTCTGACGTGGGACCATGACAAGAAAGGGGAAATGCATGACAAGAGGTGTGGGGAGAACCTCTCCACCATCCCTAGGTTAGACACACACATTATGATACCAAGGGATGGCCGAGAGATGATCACTTATCCATGGTTTTTCTTGCAGGCTACCAGTAGTGGAGGGGGCTGGCCAATGAGTGTGTGGCTGACTCCTGACCTCAAACCCTTCATAGGTGGGACGTATTTCCCCCCCGAAGATGGAATTTACCAAGTCGGCTTTCGAACGGTGCTTCTCCGAATTGCCGATCAGGTATACATTTTTGCTGCGTGAGATTTTGTGGTAGGTTTTTGGGTCCTCATCAGAAAAATACAGCACAGAAACCTGGGACAGGGAAGTGGACTAGCCTTTGCTATTAGCACTGATTGTTTGATTTGGAGGGTTGATGGGGAAAATTGGATTTGGGGTTGGGATAGTGGGGACGTGTGTGTTTGGGGGACAAGCGAAGTGGATGTGGGGAAAAGAGAGGGGCCAGTTAGTGAGAAAACACACTGGCTGATGGACTCTGCATAGGGAAGAGACACAGAGCTCTGGATGGGTTAGAGATTGATTAGAATTTATCGGGGGAGGGGAATCATTGGGTGCTGGACCAAAGAACTGGACTGGGGTCTGAAGATAGAATCTGGATTTGAATAACACAGGGAACCTCATCAAGAGGGGACAAAGGCCATGAGCAGCTGATGGGGCAAGACTGACCTTCCGGCTCTTTCATGGTCTCCTTCCTAGTGGAAGCGGAACAAAAATGCCCTTTTGGAGAATAGCGAGAGGATTATGTCAGCGCTGCTGGCCAGGGCTGAGATCAGCATCAAAGGGGAAGATTCGCCCCCACCTTTTCCAGAGGTGATGGCCAGGTGTTTCCAGCAGCTGTCTGAATCATATGATGAGGAATATGGCGGCTTTTCAGAGTTTCCAAAGTTCCCCACGCCAGGTCAGTCCATTGTCTCCTAGCTGAGCCATCGCAGCAGAAGGGAGCAGCGCAGGGCATGGAACTGACCTCAGGTGCGCGGCTTTGTTATTGTATTGCAGTCAATTTAAATTTCCTGTTCACATACTGGGCCCTACACCGGGCATCCCCTGATGGTGCACGGGCCTTGCAGATGGCACTGCACACTCTCAAGATGATGGCCTATGGTGGGATTCATGATCACATTGCTCAGGTAAGGGAGGCTGGGTGTTAGATGGCCCGGAGCGATGGCTCTTGGAGGCATCTTGCTTGGGTAGCATGAAAGAAAACCCTGGAGGTCTAATCGCATGGCTGACCAGGGATGTGCTGGGCCCTGGTGCACGTGTACTGTTTCTGTCTCTGCAGGGATTCCACCGCTACTCCACCGACCAGAGATGGCATGTTCCTCACTTTGAGAAGATGCTGTATGATCAGGGGCAGCTAGCAGTGGCCTATGCCAGGGCGTTTCAGGTAGGCCCACTGTAACTCTTAGCCCTAGTGATAACTTAAGGTTCTGAATCAAAACTCAGAAGAATTGGCGCCTGAACAGAGGTCTGATCTCAGCAAGAAGCAGCTCATTTCAGACAGTCTAGACTGGAGAGTGTGCTTGGTGTGGGGAGGACTGGGAAACTTGCCAGCTGTCCTCTGGTGCCGAGAGAGAGACCGATACCATGCTCAGCCCGGTTCCAGGTCCTATCCCAAGACTCCTGCTCAGGTGAGGGGAGGCTGGGATGGAAAGGGGCTGTTGACAGGCTTGTCCCTGACAAAATGTCGGTGGTGATGGGGAACAGCAGCCGTGCAGCCGGGACTCCCTGGTGAGAGGCTCTCCTGGCATTAGCCGGCTGTTTGGTTCCACAGGAGCGTGATGAGAGCGGATAGGAGCGCCTAGGGCGGCAATGAGAGAACATTGCTGAGCAGTTGGATTTACATGGCATTATCCGGGGCTGGGGATTTCCGCAGGGGAAGGAGAACAAGAGCTGGCTTGCCAGAGCAAAGCCTGGTGACACGGGCTTCCTGAGGCAGAGGGAATTCCAACCAAGCCAGCAGGCAGCTTCTTCCCGGCATCTTGGGACACGCTCACCACCTTCGCCCTCCTGGCAGGCTCTGCCACATCCTCTTCCCTGGCCCCATTCACTGCCTCCCCCCTGAGATCCCAGGCTTAGTCCCTGAGCTACCTAACCCTACCTGGTTAGAGTAATGCTGTGACTTTGTGAATGCAGCACCCAGGGGCCTCTGAGAGCTTTACAAAGCGGGGGGGGGGGGAGTGAGGAAGTAGCACTGCCCCCGTTTTACAGCTGGTGTAGCTAAGGCACAACAAGGTGAAGTGACTTGGCCAAGGTCACACGTCAAGTCAGTGACAGAACCAGGACTAGCCCCCAGACCTCTACTTTACTGGCTCCAGTCAAAAACTCCATCCGACCCTCTGGCGGGCCCTGTCCGTAGCCCTGAGGGGAAGTTTGTCTGAGCTTTGTGCCGGCCAGGCGCAGAAGCTGCTGCACAAGCACTGGCAGGACGAGAGGCGAGAGGGAGCTCTGGGCCAGGCCGTTGACAGGCGCCGAAGGCAGTTAGGTGCCAGATCATTTCAGTGACATTTGGGATCCCCGCTCCTTGTGGCTCTGGAGAATCCCAGCATGTTGCAGAGCAAGTGCAGCACTTGTGTCAAATTGGCAGCTAGTCGGCGTCCCGTCCCCAGCACTGGTACAGCCCCAGCAATGGCAGCGCACCCCTCCCCCGTGCAGCCCTGCCAACGTGCCCCAGCCCTCACCGGACACTGTCAGCAATGGGCATTGTTGTGACGGCAACATTGATCCACTAGCATCTCACCCAGGAACCGAGGACTCGTTCCCCAGAGACCGCTGAGCAGAGAGCAGATGGGAAGAACCGGGCCCTCCCAGCCAGCTTGGTGACTGCTCTAGCCGGCCTGAGCCCTTTGCCTGTCCTCAGCCCTTTCCCACCGAAGACAGGCTGAGGGAATCTGGCAGCAGCTTCAGATACAGAAGCTGCTCACTCTGAGACCTGACAGGGGGTTTCTTAGGGTGCCTCCCTACTCCACCCCTGTGTGTCAGGGTCCCTCCACCCTCCCCACATGTCTCGACGGTGTTTGAGAGTCAGTCGGTCCCCTCTGAACTCCCGTTAGCGAACGCCTTTGGAAACGCTCACTTAGACGCTCCACCAGTGTGTGTCCCAGGGCACAAGCACAGGTTGTTGACCCGTGGCTGAGCGCTGGGATGCACGCTGGGGGCGTGTGTAGATCAGGATGGACACAGGTGTTAGCCACCTCGGGTTAACCGGCGATCAGTGAACTGGAGTTACAGCAGGGCCACAATGTCTAGTCTAGACATACCTGGGTGTCTCAGCATATCCGCTCCGGTGTGTCAAGGTCCCTGCACCAGCCCCCCAGTGTCTCCCTGTCCCATCTCAACACTCTTTCCTTGGTCTTAACCCTTTCTCTGCCAGGCTCAGTAATGCCACCCTCTTCCTTCTCTCTGTTGACAGGTTGGGGAGGGGAGCGTGTGTGAGAGGTGTGAACCCCTGGTCTCAGAGAGCCGGAGAACTATACAGGGATTGGAAGGGGGCAGAGAGCTGCAGATGGGATGGGGAACTTCATGTTTGGGATGTGTCCTAGGAAGGACCCCCTTGTGCTCCAACTCCTCTGCCAGGAGCACGGGGCAGGAATGTCTCAGGAGCATCGGAGTCATGCATTTGGGCTGCGGGCATGAAAGATGCCCCTGCATTCCTCATGCCCCCAACCTGCCTGGAGCGAAGAGCCCAGAGGAAGTTGCTGGCAAGGCTGGGGTTAGCTTGGCTTCACGAGCTGCCTGCAAGTTGAGGCTCCTCTCCCCATTACGCAGAGGGGGGAGAGGAAAGCTATCGAACCTGCGAGCCATCAGCCAAAAGCACGGCACAAGTGGGAAGATCCCTCAGCTGAGCACCCGTGGAGACGCCTTCCCCGGGCAGAGCGTGGACACGGACCCCACTGGGAGCTCGGCACCCCCCGGCACAGGGAGCAGCGGGTGTAAATCAGCAGGAGAGAGGCTGTGCGTGGCCACACCAGAGCAAAACAGGGTCTAAGTGTAGGGCCCAAGTATGATGGATCTAAGGATCCTGGTTACCTGTCACCTGCAATGGAGGCAGATGAAATTACTGGCCCATCTATTGTCTTGAGATCATCCCAGGAAACTCGGCTTGTCTGAAGCCGGGGACTCTGGCCACGCTCTGCCAGTCTCTGGCAGACGGGGATTCCTCACCCTGCTAGCCTCCAAAGGGTTTTGCTGCCGAGGTTTCAAACACAAGCAAGAGTGGAGCTTTGGGTGGGACATTCTGAGCTTGACTTTGTGTAAGCGTCCAAAGGACGTCTGCTCTCAGCAACCCTGGTGTAGATCTGGGGTAACTCACAGACACCAGCAGATTTCCCTGGTGTGCCGGCGACCCTCCAATCCAGTCCTGGGAGTGCAATCCTTGAACCAGTAGATTTGCTGTTTCCCTGCGTGAGCTCTTTAAATCAGGAGCCCCGGCTCGATCTTGTTAGCGTCGCTTTCCCTTCCTTTGTTAGCACTGGAATGGAATCCTCGTTGTGTCTTTAACAGATTTCTGGCGATGAATTCTTTGCAGATGTTGCTGCGGACGTTCTGCTCTACGTCTCCCGAGATCTGAGCGACAGGGTAAGGCAGCAGCTTCGCGCGGGTGCGGGAATCACTTGCCTCATTGCTGCCGTCACGTCCGGCGGCTCCCGTGCTTCGCCAGCGATCAAAGTCACTGGCACGAGGGCAACCCGCTCTTCCGCTCCCCGTGCCCAGGCTCCTTCGTGCCTGTGTATCCCCACCTCTGCTGGCTGCAACAGACTGGTCTATGCCAGTTCTGTCTCCGTCTGTCTTGTCCCCTGCAGCACTTCCTGCTGGCTGGGACAGAGACGGGTCTCTGCCTGACCTATGTGGGTATTTCCATGGTCCTCACGACGGTTCTAGCTGAGCGCTCACAATCAGTAATGGATTTTAGCCTCACAACACCCTGGGGGGAGGGAAGTGCCATCCCCATTTTATGGAGGGGGAACGGAGGCACGGGGAGATTTAGGGATTTGTCCAAGGTCAGATAAGAAACTGAGCCACTAACTGAACCCAGATCTCTTGCATCCCCAGACTAGTGCCCTATTAACTATACTGATATATCAGTACACTACACCTGGAGTATCCCCCTCTGCCCTGTTCCCTGCAGCGCCTCCTGCTGGCTG
>NW_020664543.1:13117552-13129793 GCF_002925995.2 Terrapene triunguis | reverse complement strand
AGATTTCTCTATGTCCGGAGTATCCCCCTCTGCCCTGTTCCCTGCAGTGCCGCCCGTTGGCCGGGGTGATCAGTTACAGAGGCTTGAATGTACATGGCTAACGCATGTGTGATGAGGGGGCGGCAGCTCTGACCGGCCAGCGTGTCTGTGTTAATGGTGCTGCTGCCTGTTTCAGGCTGGAGGATTCTACAGCGCAGAGGACGCAGACTCCTACCCGACAGCCAAGTCCAAAGAGAAGCGGGAGGGGGCGTTCTGCGTGTGGACGGCAGAGGAAATACGGCGCCTCCTTCCAGAGCCTGTGGAGGGGGCCTCGGAGAGGAAGACTCTGGCAGATGTGTTCATGCATCACTATGGGGTGAAGGAAGGTGGGAACGTGAGCCCAGCGAAGGTGAGCTGGGAGAGGGGGCCTCAGGCTATGGGGAGGGAAATGGAGGAGGGGAGGGAGGGACACGGGGGACACTGGCCTCTGAACTGCGCGGACAGGTGTAGTGAAGGGAGAAGGATTCCAAAGTAGCTATATGGGCAGGGGGATTCTGGGAAGGCGTATGGAGATATCGGCAGTTAGCCGGACTGGGAGGGGATGATACGTGGCAACTGGGGGTACTGGGAGGAAGTGACTCTAGCAGCTGGGGATACTGGGAAGACACCATGTGGAAATATTGGCTGTTAGTCACACTGGTAGCTGTGGTTATTGGGAGGAAGCCGCACTGGTGGCTGGGGATACTGGGGGGGAGTGGTGCTGGCTGCTGGGGAGGGAGGTACTGCTAGCTAGGGGTCCTTGGAAAGAGCCACCCTGGGGGTAGGACGCAGTCACCCACTTGAGTTTGTGATGGGAGGCCGTCCTGGCTGTTCCTGTGTGAGAGAGAGGTTCCTGGAGGGCACGAGTGTAGGCCCCGCCGGGGGTGCAGCCTCATCTGGTCCCTGAGGTGGGAGCTGTGATGCTGCTGGCTCCTCGTTTCAGGACCCGCACAAGGAGCTGAGGGGGCAGAACGTGCTGATTGTGCAGTATTCCCTGGAGCTGACGGCAGCCAGGTTCGGGCTGGGCCTGGAACAGCTCAAGACGATGCTGGCGAAGAGCAGAGAGCGGCTCTGCGAAGCCCGGGGTCACCGGCCGCGCCCGCATCTGGACACCAAGATGCTGGCGTCCTGGAATGGTGAGAAGGGTCCCTCGGGCTCAGGGGAGTCGCTGCGTGTGAAAGGCGCACACGACTCGCTGGGAGTCACGTTCAGCTACAGAAGCAGCCAAGAGGCCTTGTCTAAATCTCTGGAGAGTAACCATAGTCCAGGGCTGGATTACAGAATCTGGGGTCCTAGGCCCACCCTATGACGTGGGACCTCCCTTGCCCCCCACTGCACTGGGACACTGCCCCCACGACATGGCTCCACGCTTCATTTGGAGAGCTTGGGCCAGCTCACACCTCTCCGAGCTGTTGTTTCAGGCTGTGTGCAGACTCAGGCAAGCGTCAGCCACACTTGGGTCACATGATCAAGCTTTTCTCCACAACCCCGAGGGCTAGGAGCTTACTTTTTTTTTTTTTAATGAAAGCTGAGATTTGGCTGTTATCACATGACTCCAGGAGCAGGGGCCTTGTGCCCGGACCTGTGGGACCAAGCTCTAACCCAGTGCTGCCATAGTCTCATCTGCCCAGGAGTGGGCAGCCCATCCAGACACTGAGATCAGCTGAGAGAGTGGTTTGAGGGAGGGCTCTTTGAATTAATTGTCCCAGACACCAGGAGGTGCTGCAAGAAATGAGATGGGGAGATACCCAGGGCATAGAGCAGTCTCGGGCCCAGCCAGCGGGAGGCAGTGCAGAGCCTCGAGTCCCTTTTGGACCCCTGAGTTCAGTGCCTTTAGCCCACGGTCATGGCTGAATTCCCTCCCTTGCTCCCTGTTTGGACTTGTCCTTTGGCTCTGCCTCCTGGCCTGCCAGTCCCTGGAGGGAATGGTCTGGGGGCCTGCAAAGCCTCCCAGTGTGAGGGTAGGGGGTGGGAGGTATGTCAGGCTGCTGGGGCATCCTGGGCACACAGAGGTGAGGGGCGATTGCTCGAGGGGTCCCTGCATTTGTTGCTTCACAGCCGAGAGCCGGCCCTGCCAAGAGGTCTGGGGCTGGGAGCTCAGCAGCAGGGCGACTCCATTCCAGGCAGGGCTAAGTCCGGCCAGCCCTGTGCCCTTTGTTCCCTTTCCTTCCCTCTAGCCCCCAGCCCGCCTTCCCCTTCCCCAGCCCCGTCACAGGCTTTCCTTGCAGCCCCTCCCTGACTGTCCATGGCTTCCCCTCCACCCACCCCTCAGACCCCTTCTCCTGCTGATGGTCCCTGCTGGGCTGTGACCTTTCTTCACCTCTGGGGCATCTCCAGCGCCCTGGGTCAAGCTGAGAGGCCCCCGGGGAGCATGGGCAAGGTGCATCCTCCCTCCTGGGAAGGCATCTGGCAGGACAGTGCCCCTGCCTCTCCTGCAGGCCTGGCGCAGGCATCGCCTTTGTTCCCAGGTGCTGCTGAGCTACTTCCTCTCCGCCTCCCGGCCCCGGCTGTGTTTCCCTGCGAGTGGCAGGGTTAGAAGGGAGCAAACCCAGGGAGGGGGCACTCAGGACTGCTTGCCGAGACGGTTCTCCCATTTGCCAGCAGGGGGCAGCAGAACCTTTCTCCGGTTTTCAGGGCAGCCTTTGTAGAGGCTCCTTAACGCATGTAAACTGTCAAAAGTGTCCCTGTGGCGCAGTGGGGCTGAGACGTCATGGGTTCAAGTCCCAGGCTAGGATCAGAGCCCATGGCCAGCACTGACACTGCTGGCTGGCATGGGAGTGGAGGGGTCAAGGGTCTGTCTATCGCTGGTACAAGCCCAGGCGTCCCATGGTAGGTAGTAACCTCTGTCCTGACCGGCGTTCCCTCCCAATGAATCAGGCTGCGTGTGAGCTCTCCCGGAGTCCGAGTGGCTGCTGCGCTTGTCTGTCGTGACCGCACGGCGTGGCTGGGGTACTGCAGATGGGAGGGACTCCGTATTCCACCAAAGGGGCATTTCGGAGCTTTTTTTCCTGGCAGCTGCCACTCCGATGAGACGTGACGTTCTCAGTGGCTTACGCTGGTTGTTGGGCTGGGGCCTGTCCTGCTTTCAGCCTGGCTTCGACCTCAGCAAAGCGAAGCTCCAGGCGGGCTGTTGAAACAAAGGAGTGGAGATGGCTGGTCAGTAAGCCTGAGCGAGGCTCTGTTCTCTCTCTGACCCGTGCAGGCCTGATGATCTCGGGCTTTGCTCGGAGCGGGGCGATCCTCGGCAAGGAGGAGTACGTCAGCCGGGCCGGGCGGGCTGCTGCCTTCCTGCGAGGCCGCCTGTTCGATGCCAGCAGCGGCAGGTTGCTGCGGAGCTGCTACCGGGGCAAAGGCAGCTCGGTGGAGCAGAGGTGAGTGCGGGAGGAGTCGCTCAGCGCGGCGTTGGGGGGCGGGGCATCAGCATAGAACTAAGGAGGCCGATTGTCTGTCAGATCAGTCGGTCTGTCTCTTTAATCTGCCTCATCTATTCTGCTGCGTTTCAAAGGTGGCCATTGCTGTGGTGTCTGGGCTCCGGTTTCCGCGAGGAGCAGGTTTTCTGCGTCCCTTTGAGTGTCCTCCTCCCCATTCACAGCCCCCCACTTCGCAGGGCCCAGCCTGCCCCTTGGGGGCCCTCACGCTGCCCAGCCTGCAGGCAGCCAAAGGACTGCACTCACTGCCCTTCTGGCGCTCCGCCCCCGCTGCCAGGCTGGGGAAGGAGAGGCTGACGTTGGCTCGTGCTGCAGGACGTTGCCACTGGTCTAGCAGACTGGCCGGTTGGCTGCAGCCTTGGAACGAGAGAGCAGGGGAGAGACTGAGAAGCAGGGTCCCAGCCAGGCCACGCTGGCGTGGCAAGTCCAGAGAACTCTGTGTACAGCTGGAGGGACCCTCTGTCCAGGGGGTCTGTCTAGACCATTGTCTGTATGGCCGTGCAAGCCTCTCTTCTCACAGAACTGTCTCCATGCAGCCCTCTGCCCGTGGGTCCGTTCAGCTCTCAGTCCGCCTGCCCCCTCGGGGTTGGGGTTCTGCTCAGAGGGGCGGATGACTGTGACAACAGACGCCAGTAGCTCCACAATCCGGATGAACCCCCTCACCCTCCACTTCACTTCTTCCTTCCTTGCCACTGCGCTCTCCTGGGAAAACACAAATTAGGCGTGTGTCAACAGGGATGAAGACAATTTGAATGGAAGGTTATTGCCTGGCTAACGACTGACTGCAGCGTGGGACGGGCTGTACACGTGTCTGTGGACCCTGTTATTTGCCTGGCAGGGCTCCGGGCTTGGGGGCGAATGTGAGGCCAGGGAGATGGGTCCCTAACCATATTCCATTCACCCTTCCCAGCACTGGGGCATCCGTTTTGGGAGACAGGGCCTGATCCTCAGCGGTGCTGAGCCCCTTCCTTTCTCACTGATTTCAGTGGGAGTTGAGGGGCTCTGACCTTGTGAAGTCAGAGGATCCGGCCCTTTGTATCTATTTCAGTATCCGGGTTGGTACTTTACTAGTCATGTGGGAGATGGCTGGGGACCATGTGCCGGCAAGAGGGTGTCAGGTTACAAATAACGGGCCAGACCCTCATGTGGTGTAAACTGGCTTAGCTCCAGTAAAGTCAGTCTGCAGTAGCTGCGGATCTGGCCCAATATCCTTCAGGTCATAAGCTGACCACAAGCTGGGCTCAGGAAGACCTCCACTGCATGGGGCAGTGTTCCCCAGCGGAGTGCCCCGCGGGACGGGGGTGGTCATCTGCCTTCCAGTGTTAACAGGAACCGCAGACCCGTTCCGGTGTGGTGGATCTCACGTTCTTCTGTCCCTCCCTTCCCTGACTGTCTTTGCAGCGCTGTTCCCATTCAGGGCTTCCTGGAGGATTATGTCTTTGTGATCCAGGCGCTCTTCGACCTTTACGAGGCCTCGCTGAACCAGAGCTGGCTGGAGTGGGCCGTGCAGCTCCAACGCAAACAAGACGAGCTCTTCTGGGACTCCAAAGGCTTTGCGTATTTCTCCAGCGAGGCCGGGGACTCCTCTCTGCTCCTCCGCTTGAAGGATGGTAAGTGCCCCGTGGAGCCGGGCCGGGCCCCCAGACTCAAGTGGAGAACGAGGAAGTCTTGAGAACTCATCGTAATGTCATGCTGGGCACAGTGGTGTTTATGTGTAGGACCTACAAGAAGCCGGGCTGTCGTTTTCGTTAGTTGTAGTCGTAGTTTCATCAAGAAGCAGAGAGTGGGATACCCCCAAAGCAGCAGAGTCCTCAGCAGTGCTTTGTGTGGTGGTGCCGGGCATTGGCTAACAAGAGGGCGCTGATATGCAGGGTGTTGCCCATCGATGCTAGTTCTTGCTTGATTGCAGAGGTCCTTGCAGGCTAGCATGGAAATTCTCTGTAGCTTTCCCAGCCTAGACAGTGAGCGTCCCAGTCAGGCTTGGAGCCTGGGTCTCCAGCATGGCCGTGCAGGCCACTACCCTGCTGCCATGAGTTGCTGGGGGCCTTGGTAATGGCTTTTAACAAGCAGCCCGGGTTTGACCTCCCCACGATGAAGGTGAAACAGGCCCCAGGGAAAGATTTCCCAGCCCCTGGATCTTTCATGCTTTGTCCGTGGCCCAGGTCTCAAGGCCGCAGCCTTCGCAGACATCTGCCCTGAGTGCGTCTCGGAGCAGCAGCCCTGGAGAGGCTGAGCGGTGCCCAGCCCTGACACCCAGCATGCGGACACGCTCCTTCAGTGCCGTCCTGCTGGCATGCCAGGCAGCCGTGTCCCCATGGCGAGTGCTGTGCCTTGGGTCACTGGGCTGACAGGCTCTCGTCTCCCTGTAGATCAAGATGGCGTGGAGCCCAGCGCCAACTCCGTGGCCGTCGCTAACCTGCTCAGGGCAGCCTGTTACTCCGGCAACATGGAGTGGGTGGAGAAAGCCGGGCAGATCCTGGCTGCCTTCTCGGAGAGGCTGCTGAAGATCCCCGTGGCCCTGCCAGAGATGGCCCGAGCCACCGTGGCCTTTCACCGCACTCTCAAACAGGTAGGGAGTTTGGCCAGTGGATCTGTGTGGTCAGAGACTCACCTGCTGCTCCCCCGGCACGTCCTGCTCCGCCCTAGTGTAGAGGCCCCTCCCTCGTATGTTGGGGGCGCCTCTGAGGGGGATCTGAGAGAGGGGATGGCGGTGTCTGTGTGAGTTTGCTCTTGCCCATAGGCACATGTCCTTGTGTCTGGGTGTGCATCTGGATTTGTGTGTGTGTGCACGGTTGTGTGTATTTGTGCATATGTGTGTATCTATGGGCCTGTGTGTTTGGGCACGAACGCATGCACATGTGTGCCTCTGTATCTTGTGGTTTTGCTGTGTGCATGTGTGCATGTGCATGTGCATGCCCAAGTGTTGCTGTGCACGTGTGTGTATTTGGGAGGGGAGACGCCGGTACGGAGCTAGCCCTCTTTGGAGCGCTGTCCCAGTCCTGGTGAATGGCAGAGTCAGACGAAAGCGCTCCAGGTGGGTGGTAAGAACATGCCTGTCATCCTTGTCCTTAACCGGCTTTAGGATTGAATGCAGGTCATGGGCAGAGCAGGGTCAGAGTCCCTCCCTCCCGCTTTCCCTTGCTTTAATTGTGCAGCTCTTTGCGCTGCTGAGTTGCTTCATTCCAAGCCAGCTCTTACAAGGGAGAATCCCGCAGTGCTGGAAGGTGACAGCACAAGGCAGAGGGGCTGAGGTCTGCCTGGACTTGGCTTCTGAAGGGATGGCTGGCTGTGTGTCTGGGCCCATTGCTCCCGCCCCCTTCCAGGTGATTTCTGGGCACCGCTGCCCCGTGGAGTGGTTAGGATTCGGGAGGATGGCTGGGTTTGAAGCCCCACTAGGGAGTATTACCCATGCGCTGTGCCGTCTGTCTGCGATTCCAGAGCACCGTACAAGCAGTCGTGAAATCCCACAGCTCCCACGCAAGGGACCACCATCCCCAGTCCACAGCAAGGGGACACTGAATCCCAGAGTGGGGAAGTCACGACAAACCAGGAATTCTACCCTCTAAACACGAGCCAGGCTTCCTCTCTTCAGTTATGCAGCCTAAACCCCGAGCCCCTCTGTGCAGACGGGTCCTTAGGCATCCCTCTCCACTGTCAGATCGCCAGGGGTGAGGGAGGGCAGAGTCTGAATTGCTGGGGGCTTGTGCGGGAAGCTGTGCAGGCTTAGTCCCAATTGCTGGTGCCCTTGTTGCCCTGGACCAGCTGGGTGGCGAGGCGGCCGCTCCCCGGCGGAGGCACGTTGGTTTGTGGCTGGTGGCATGTGCCCTGGGGAAGGGATGGGGTTCTCTGCCTGGCAGCTCCTGTGGGGATATTAGGGTGTATAGGACTGTAGGACATACCCTTCCATCCCGCAGAGAGCCCCCGGGGAGGGAGGGGAGACAGCAGTGCCCTTTGGAGCCCCCTGCTGGCTGGAGCGTGTGTGCAGCCACTGGCCACGGCTTCCCCATTCGGGAACAGCTGGTGGCAATTCTGCTGTGTGTATCCCCAGGAGTCGGATTAGGCTGGTACCGTAAGCGACTGACTAGGAGTGACTCTGAAATCCCCCCGTGACCATTCCATGAACTCCTTTGCTTCTCCATCTGTTTCTGGTTGGTTTGGTCCTTTGCAGGCTTTCTACTCTCTGCCTTCAGGCAGACTAGATGGGTGAAAGGGGAGGGGCGAGGTGGAGACGAATGAATCACAAGGATGAGCGAGCCCATAGCACGGGGGATCCCAAAATGCTGCTTACCGCAGGGGAAGGAAAAGGTCATTTCCCCATCACTGACATGCAGCCACCTCTGGGGTGCCACACGACAGCAGGGAGAAAGCACTCAGCAGCACTACAAAGCGGTTTGGGACAGGAAGTGAAGAACAATTGAAACAGCATGAATCCAGTCAGCTGACTTAGATGCCTTCCTCTCTCCGCAGTTCCTTGTGTCCCTCTGCTTTCTTGATACATAGGCCCTACCTAGACCTGCCCCTTGCCATGGTCCGTCTGATACCCTCTGGTCTCTGATACCCCCTGGCCTCCCCTGGTCTCTGATATCCGCTGGCCTCTGATACCTCCTTCCTGCCCCTCCCCTCCCCTCCGCTGGTCTGCCTCTCCAATGGTATCTGTCATATTCCCTTCCCGCCCCTCCCCTCCCCTGGTCTCTCTGATACCCTGCCCTCCCCCATCCGTTCTCTCCCGGAGATCTCTGACAAGGGGCAGGGCAGACAGGTGAGCTAGCTAGGAAGCAGAAGACCCTGTGGTGGTGCTGAGGGCTGGGTGAGGGCTGAGTATTGCTATCCACGACGTTCCTTCCAAAGGGCAGAGCAGGCTGCTGAGCCCTGATATGCTCGTGTCACGCCCCAGGTTAGTGTGCAGGAGACTCCTCCTTGCTGAGCAGGCCGAAAGCAGAGGGCGCATGTGTGTGTACACGGGCATCAAGTCAGTCTTGGCTGACCCCACCCCCAGTCTGTCTGCCACCCCCGCTTGGCTCGCTTGTAATGCTTAGAAGAAGAACCTGGGGCTGCTAATTCACTGTAGGTCAAGAGAGCCTTCTCCCGCAGGGTGGGAGCAGGGGGAGCCGTCGCTCATGGGGCCACACTGACCCGGCAGCAAGCACACAGGAGAGGGGAGCAAAAGGCAGTGCCACTCGCTCCAGGGTATCCTGCCTTTCTTAATGACAGTGGCTTGGATCCCCGCCTCCTGCCTGCTCTGTGCTGATGCAGTTCAACACTCAGCCTTGGCGCACAGGCTCCCCACCCCCCACTCAGGGGTTTTGGTCGCCCTAGGTCCACCCCAGAGCCCACATCCCTACTGCAGTCAGTCATGGGGAGTGAGCCCCCTTCTCCCCCAGCGTTATCCCCTCCCTCTCTGCCTGTCTCCATTCCCGCTGGAGTTCAATGCAGCCTTCGAATGGGCTAGCAAATCCCGCCCAGACCCGCTGCTCCCAAGCTGGGGACGCTGCTGCAGGGCCCAGCGCAGTGGGCGGCTTTTAGGGCAGCTCCTGCTACGGTGCCATGACCCTAATGGGGATTTACACAGGGCTCTGCCTCTGGCCCCCAAGCATTTCATCCCTGCCAGTCACGCACCTAGCGCCCAGAGGCTGCGGTGATGGGCACGCTTGAAAATCAGCGACAGAGAAAGATTCCTGTAGAGCAGATGCTCTCACAAAACTGGGTGACTAGGCAACAAAATGGCAGATGATATTCAATGTTGATAAATGCAGAGTAATGCACATTGGAAAACACAGTCCCAACTATACATAGAAAATGATGGGATCTAAATTAACTGTTACCACTCACAAAAGAGATCTTGGAGTCATTGTGGATAGTTCTCCGAAAACATCCACTCAGTGGGCAGCGGCAGTCAGAAAAGCCAACAGAACGTTGGGAATCATTAGGACAGGGATAAATAATAAGACAGAAAATATCATGCTGCTTCTATATAAATCCATGGTATGCCCCACATCTTGAATACTGCATGCAGATGTGGTCGCCCCATCTCAGAAAAGATATATTGGAATTAGAAAAGGTTCAGAAAAGGGCAACAAAAATGATTACGGGTATGGAACAGCTTCCATGTGAGGAGAGATTAATAGGTGGGATTTTTCAGCTTGGAAAAAGAGACAACTAAAAGGGGATATGATAAAGGTCTTTAAAATCATGACTGGTGTGGAGAAAGTAAATAAGGAAGTGTTATTTACTCCTTCTCATAACACAAGAACTAGGGGCCATCAAATGAAGTTAATAGGCAGCAGGTTTAAAACAAACGAAAGGAAGTATTTCTTCACACAATGCACAGTCAATCTGTGGAACTCCTTGCCAGAGGATGTTGTGAAGGCCAAGACACTAACAGGGTTCAAAAAAGAACTAGATAAATTCATGGAAGATGGGTCCATCAATGGCTATTAGCCAGGATGGGCAGGGATGGTGTCCCTAGCCTCTGTTTGCCAGAAGCTGGGAATGGGCGACAGGATGGATCACTTGATGATTACCTGTTCTGTTCATTCCCTCTGGGGCATGTGGCATTGGCCACTGTCAGAAGACAGGATACTGGGCTAGATGGACCTTTGGTCTGACCCTGTATGGCCGTTCTTATGTTATATTCTCCCATCTCCATCTGGCCTGCGCACCCTACCCCACCTTACGGTGTGATCCTGCCCGGCTAAGCCAAGCCAGCGCTAGCATGCGGGAAACCAAGGTTCAGTGCAGTCATGTTGATGATTCAGTAGGGGACGCCCTCCCCTTGAGTCAGCACTGAACCAGTGTCCCCACAGCCCCATGCTAAGAGGCCCTTTGCCACTGACGGTGCTGTCTGTCAGGTGAGACGTACAATTGGAGCCCTGATCTCTTGTGCTCAGTGATGCCCCCGGGCTCTTTGTGCGTGGTGACCCCAGTTTCCTGGCCAGATTCTATCTTGGAATTATATTCTGTGACTCAGAGTCCTCCTGCAGGTTCAGTTGAACGAGACGTTTTTCGTGGCTGGCCCGAAATGTTTGCGGTAGTGTTGCTGAGCGCTGTTAAACAGCTGCTTCGTTCCGCCCCAAAAGTGGCTGCATTTCAATGGTGGGGGAAGCGATCCCTGAATAGTTTGTCGGTTGGTTCCTAGGCAAAGCGCTTTGGGATCCTGTGAGTGAGAGGGAAGAGCCAGTGGAGCAGATCTGCAGCTGGTGTAAACAGACTTGGGGAGCCGGCCTGACGTGGGTGGGCTTTACAGCCTGTTTCCATTCACCTTTGCATTCCTTTCTCTGCGGACAGGTCGTTATCTGCGGCGCCCCAGAAGGAGAAGATACTAAAGATCTGCTCCGCTGTGTCCACTCCGTCTTCGCTCCAAACAAGGTACCCTCTCCACAACCTGCCAGACGGGCACACATGCTGGTTCTGCTTCCCTGCCTCTCTTCACACCTGGCGGTGGCTCTCTCCAGCGTGCTGGATTCCTGATGCTCTTTCTCCCCCACCCACTCTTCCCCCTCTCCATCCCCGCCTCTCTTTTAAAGGGGTGCCCTACTTTCCCCACACGCCCTCCAGATGCTGTGCCTTGTTTATCAGCTTGGGAGGCAGGGACCATGAATGCCACTCCCCGGGCACCTCTCCTGACACAGAGAAATGGCCGCAGAGGCTCTTTCTGTCAGCCCGTTCCCGGGAAATGAATTGTTACAACGCAGCGTGTGTGTTTACACGGTGCTCCCAGAGAGAGACACTTGTTCCAGGGCGGACGTAGCCGGCCTGGCTGTCAGCACTGAATTGCACATGTATCTAGGTTACTGAACTCAGCAACACAACTTCTGCCTGGAAATGCAACATCTTCTTCGCTCCCAGCCCCACGCCCTCAACTGGAACCCTGCAAACTCCCCCAGAAGCTCCTCTGATCCCTTAGTTCCTGTGCCAGGAACCCCCCCCCCCCCCCCCGAGCCTAATGTCCTCTTCCAGCCATTCGAATCCCCAAACCTCCCTTAGATCCTCCCTCAGCCCCAGCCTCCGAGACCAAGATCCATGCGTCCACTCTCAGGTCCAGGAGTTCCCATGAGCCCAGTGCTGCCCCCATTTTCCTCGCCCCCAAGTGCCTTGTGCTGTCCGTGCTATGGGCTGAGGGCAGTCAGCTCTGCGCGGCGCAGTTGCCTTGGGCATGGGGGTTTGTCATTCACCCGCATGTTGGATGCAATCCCTTTAGATGTTAAACAAGCCCCTGGCGCGCGGCTGTTCCTTGCAGTTAGCGGTGACTGTATTTTAAGGCATTCCCCTGTGGAGGCTGAGCACGAGGTGTAACATCTTCCCATCGCTCACCTCGTGTTCTGCTCTCCCAGTGGAACGGAATTGATTCGTCACTCCTGATTAGGGCTGTGTGGCTCTGCCGGCCCCGGCGTGGCTGGGAAGGAGCACGGAGCACCCCGGCTGGGGGCCTGGAGGAGCTGCAACGTTGCTGCCTGGGGACGGGAGTGGAGCTGTCGGATTGCCGTGGAAGAGGCAGAAATCCCTCCAAACAGCGTGGCAGCTGTCACATTCAGCCGGCAGTGTCTCTGCCCCTTTGATTGACAGCTTGCTTACTTGGTAACATGTCGAGCTGAACGAAACAGGGCAGAAGAGAAGGGACGGGGTCAGTGCCAAAGGAGAAGAAAGTTCGTAGCTGTGAACAGCTGGACTGGGTTCATCTCTGACAGCAGCAGTTCAGAACCCTAATGCCAGGAGTCACGCCCAGCCGCACGCCGGAGCGCTAGTGCCAGGAGTTGCATGCCCAGCCACACGCCGGAGCACTAGTGCCAGGAGTCACA
>NW_020664543.1:13117237-13117542 GCF_002925995.2 Terrapene triunguis | reverse complement strand
AGTTGCATGCCCAGCCACACGCCGGAGCACTAGTGCCAGGAGTCACACGCCCAGCCACACACCGGAGCGCTAGTGCCAGGAGACGCATGCCCAGCCGCACACCGGAGCGCTAGTGCCAGGAGTCACATGCCCAGCCACATGCCGGAGCACTAGTGCCAGGCGTCCCACGCCAGAGCGCTTGTGCCAGGTATCGCACACCCAGCCACACGCTGGTGCACTAGTGCCAGGTGTCGCATGCCCAGCCACACGCCTGAGCACTAGTGCCAGGAGTCACACGCCCAGCCGGATGCCAGAGCGCTAGTGCC
>NW_020664543.1:13109627-13117227 GCF_002925995.2 Terrapene triunguis | reverse complement strand
GCCCAGCCGCACGCCTGCGCACTAGTGCCAGGAGTCACACGCCCAGCCACACGCCGGAGCGCTAGTGCCAGGAGTCACACGCCTGTCCTAGGAGTTCTCCGTGCACCTCTGCTACAACACACTTGCTCTCTGCATTGCTCCTCATAAGAGCCCTGATCTGTTAGCAGGCTGGTTCGACTCAGTAAGATCGGTCACTGTGCACATCATAGCCCTGCAATGATCCCAGTGAAGTGAATAGACCCTCAGCAGTGCCTGCAGGATCTCAGTCCGGCCCGGTGTGTGTGTCTGGCAGGACCCCGCAGCCGTGATGCTCTCTGCAATGGCTTTGGTGCAGCCCATCACTGCCCCGCAATCTCTCCCTGGCTCCCCGGACCCCAGACTGGCTCCAGTAAGTGACTCTGGTCTGTGTCTGTAGCAGCCCCATCATCTCCTGGCCTTTCTTCCCTGCGTGGGATGGTCGCCGTCCATTCTACACAACAGCCCTGTGCCCCTCCCTGGGATCTGCCCCAAGAGCTAATGTAGGCAGCACGGATACGTGCCAGGGAAGAGTCAGCCTGGATTTATTCAGGGCTGCAGCGGCTTGAGGGCCTCCAGGGTGGGAAGTTGCAGCAGTGGAAAGTGAGGTTCTTGCGGGGAGCCAGTGGGTGGTGCTGGCTGAGCGTCGGGTGTGACGCAAGGTAGCTGGGCGTGCACAGGTTCCGCTGCAGGCTGGGATGCCTCCCAAGGATGGGCGGAGGCAACCCCCGAGTGTGCCCTCCCTTGGGATGAATTCCCTGTGGGCAAAGGAGGTGGGGAGGTGTAATGAAGGGAACGTGGCTCCTGGTTGCCCAGAGCCTGTTCTCCTGCTGGCTCCAGCATCTCTCTGGTGCTGGCTTCATGACAGGCTGGCCTGTCCCATGGCTCCAGTGTGCCCTGGGCCAGTCCTTGTTCTGCTCGCGGGGTCTCTTTCCTCCCTCTCTCCCTTGGAAGGATTAAAGCCAGTGACCCACTTTGCCGGAATTGAACGTACTGTGTTGGCAGCGGGAGGCTGAGTCCTCTGGTGCCACTGTTAATAAATTACTCCCTGTTCAACAGCTGTGCCAGCCTTTGTTCTCTGCAACCTGAGCAGGTTCTGCGAGAGGGACTCGGACGACAAACCGACCGGGGAGCACAAGCAAATCAAATGGCAAGGAAATTCACTTCCTTCCTAGCTGTTTAATTCAATTACCTCCAACTGCAGCACGGAGCTTTGGAAGCCAAAGCCCAGCTGTTCGAGACATTCACTCCAGCACTGCAGAGATAGGTGAGGGAATATCTCTTGCTCCTCTTGGTACGGGCGATGGAAGCGCCCTAAAAGCGGAAGGGCCACCTGTGCCCGAACTGTGGCCCCACCTGCCCCGCCCCCTTTCCTCTATGGCCCCACCCCTTGCCCCGAGGCCCCGCCCCATGCCATTCCTTCCCTCTGAGGCCCCACCCCCATGCCACCCCTTCTCCTCAAGGTTCTGCTCCCGTGCCGCCTCTTCCCCCCAATACCCTGGCCTCCGCTCACTCCTCCCCCGCCCCATTCCAGTGCCCCTGCCTCTTGGGTTTGCCTTCCCCGCAGTACCAGGCAGGAAAGAGCAGGAGGAAGATTGGTCCCTTGAATGGGTTTCACGTCAGAGCCTGGACTTGAGGAGAGAGTTAAAATACCAAAGTGTGGGCTCCTTGGCAACCGCCCGAGCATTCCATGTTTGGCCTAGTCTCTGGGGTTGTCAAAGGATTGTGGGCTGTGACCTCAAAGGATTGTGGGATTGGGAGCAGGGTAAGAAACCACAGCTGGTTTTTGGCTGATGAGTGGAGGAAGGTTGAGAATTTTTTGCCCAATTGTTTGTCGGCCACAACTATTAGTGCATGAAGAACCCAGCAGCCATCTCTGCTTTTAGCAGATCGGTTAGCAGAACCAGAGCAGGTGCCCTCCCCGGCTCCTTTAGCAACAGCTGTTGCTCTTGTGCTCCTATTGATCTCCTGGAGCCTTCCCTTTTCCTGCCGTATAGAAAGGAGCCTGAGCAGGGTTGCCCCTGGTGATGGATTTGGGTTATCCTCTTTGTGGTTCCATCTGACTCCGGTCCTGCCAATGGATATTGAATTAAACTACATGCTAGTGTTCTGTTGCAGGGTTCCCATTTGGTTCCTAGTGAAAATTGTGGCACTAAAAGGCTCCTTCCCTATCCCTCTAAATAAATGTTGCCTCTGACATGATGTGTTATTTCCCTGTTGTTGCATCACATCCCAGTCTCTAGAATCACTTTGCAGAATGCAGGAAGAAATAACTTACTTCGGAGTCTTTCCATGCGTCTATAAAAGATTCCAGTAAAAAGAGCAGAGAAGCCCTGGAGACTGACTGACTGATAAACCAGAGACAAGGACAGCCTCAGCAGAGAGAGGGCTGTGCTTTGAAATGAACTTTCAGTGCTTTTTAGAACAGCAAGGTATGAGTTGCTAGTTCCTGAGCACAGCCAGTGAAGAGGACAATGGCATTGCTGAGATGCAAGCAGAGGAATGGGCAGCCGCCGTGTGTCACTCAGGATATAAACAATGACACGTAGGAGAACACACAGGAAATGACAACAGCCTGTTGAACAGGAAGTGAAATGTGACATCATCAGGATGGGAAGCTGACTTGTCGATCGTGTCATTCGTAGCACTATGCAGAGGACGGAAACTCTGTTTCAGGAGGATTACGAGATTTTGAAATTTGGTTTAAGTTCTACTCAGAACAAAATGCAAAAATTTCAGAGTTCTCCATGAAGAAAAGCTTCATTTCAGATCAGTCGAAACGTTTTGTTTCTATTTCTATTTGAATTTCATAATCTCTAATAAAATTCAAAATTAAAACATGTTGAAGCAAAAAGTTGTTCCCGGGTAAATAATCAAAAGTTTTTGTTTTGAGAACGTCGAAACGGGATTCTTTGATGTTGGCGGAACTTTTTTCCCAGATTTTTCTCCACAATGAAATTTCTATGAAACCAACATGATTTTGTGAAGCGTTTTGATTTTGATGGAACTTCATTTCCCAGTGGAAAATGGTTCTGTCCAAGGTCTTCTGACTGCCAAGACTGTAACAGGGTTCAAAAAAGAACTAGATAAGTTCATGGAGGATCGGTCCATCAATGGCTATTAGTCAGGATGGGCAGGGATGGTGGCCCTAGTCTCTGTTTGCCAGAAGCTGGGAATGGGCGACGGGATGGATCACTTAATGATTACCTGGTCTGTTCATTCCCCCTGAAGCACCTGGCATTGGCCACAGTTGGAAGACAGGATACTGGGCTAGATGGACCTTGGGTCTGACCCAGTCTGGACAGTCTTATTAGTTGGGGATGAGAGAGGGGCTCTTGTCAGTTTTCCATAGGGATGGGCCTAACCAGAACCCTGGATTCCAACCCGCCTGAAGCTTGGGAAAATTTGGATCAGAACATCTCAAGTGACACAGACCAGGGTCCATGAAGGACTCTCCCGGTGCTGGTGTCTTCAGCAAGCGAGGTACCGTACCCTGCTCAGCCTATCTACAATGAACAGGATGTCAGAGGCCTGCACCCATCCTGGTGATAGCTGCCTCTCTCTCTCTGTTGTCTCCAGGGCCTGGGGTGAGAGATCCTGTCTCTTCCACGTGTAATTGACGCTGACAAGAAGACAGAGCTGCTGAACACAAGCACCTCCTGAATTGTTGTACTAGGGCTTACCTGCCCCCTCGCATTTTGGTTAAACGGGGCTGAAAGCAGAAGAATCGGAGCTGAAGTGTCCTGAGTCTCCTGTGAGTCGCTACCTTGGGGCTGCGGCCAGAGCAGGAGCCAGGCGCGGCATCTCTGCTGCCACTGGAGGGAGGGGGCAGCTCTGTCCTTGCTGCAGCTGAGAGGTTAAGTGCCAAGGAAACTCCAGGCAGGAGCCCGAAGAAAGATGCCTCCATGCTGCTGGGTCCCATGGATGTGACAGGGTTTGCTGCTGCTGGGGCTTTTGACACACTGTGCTGCTGAGAGGTGCCAGACTGTCAGCCTCTGACTGTGCCCAGAATCGGCAGTGCAGGCAGCAGCAGTCCAAGCTCCCCCACGCCATCCTGCCCGTGTGCCTCTGGTGTGACCTGCAGAAACCCACCTCTGAGGACGAGAGAAGTGCTGCTAACTCAGTCTCCACGGCCCCCGTGAGTCCTGGGTCACCACAGGAACTGGACTGAGACCATCAACTCATTTCCCAGCCACTTCCAGTCATTGCCAGCCGGGGCTGGGTTCAGCAGAATGACCTGGCAGTGAAAGGCTCTGCGAGATTTAATGATGGGATGTTATGCTGGCCGCAGGTTGCAGACTCAAGGGGCCTGTCTCTCCCCTGCCCACTAGAGGGGGACAGAGCGCTAGGTTACACTTGCACCTCAGGCCGTCTCTGGCCCCCATGCAAACGCTACCAAGGGGTGCAGTCCGTGCCCACTTGCACCAGTGTCCGTGCCTGCCCCAAGTACAGGGCAAGGAGAACCAGCCCCAGGAGAGTTCCCGCAGGGAGGATAAAGCTAGTCCAGGGTACAGGCTTGCCTTGAAGTGGGAGCAGAGTCCCAGGGTCATCCAGGGAGTGGGCTAGAGGGCTCCATTCTCCCCAGGGCAAGCAGGGAGCGTGAGCTCTGTGGAACCCCACCGGGGAGCATGGTCGAGTGTGGGGCGGGTGAATCCAGAAGGGCTGGAGCTGGGGCACCGCTGGCTGGGGGATTTCAGCACAGCTTCCCCCTGGGATCCCTGGATGTGCCTGGCAGCGCTGCCGCCTCTCCGGCCTGCTTCCCGCCCTCTTTGTGCGGAGCCCGTTACGCGTCTTGGCAGTTAACTGGCTCTTTTTCCCCGGCTGCCCACCTCAGCTAAAGGAGAGGAGGGGCAAAGCCTTCAGCCACACTGCTCAGTATTTGGACAGGCTCAGACACCGGGACCCCAGAGCAACTTCCCTGTCCAACGAGACGCGTGGCAGCCTGGGCCCAAACTGCCTTTTCCCCCCACAGGAGGCCGCTCGCCCGAAGCTCATCACAGGCGTCTCCACCCATTCCGGGTCCCTGCCCACCACGCTCCATTTCTCCACCCCTCTCTCGCTCTGGAGACGGCGGGGCTCTGGGGAGCAGCCGTGTCCGGAGTTTAAGAGACGTCAACGCGACGCCCCCGCCCACCCACCCATTGCTGGCAGGCTGCTGGGGGCTAGCCTCGGCTGCATTGATGTAATTAACTAGGTCGTTCCAGTAATTAATTCCTCGCAAACATCACAGCGAAATCCTTGCCGTAGTGAAAAAACAGCATTGAGATTGAAAGAGCTGGTGAATTTACATTGGCTACCAGTGTTGGGGGTGGGGAGGACACCTGGGGCAAGGGAGCAGCCATTGCTCTGTGAGGAGGGAGGGATCAGTGAGTGCCGCAGAAGGATGTGTTCATTTAACCCTTTGCTGTGCTGAGCTGGGGTAACAGGGACCCACGCCTGGAATCTCAGGCCTGTCATTTTATATGGTAACATTTCAGGGCAAGGTGCATGATAACCAGGGGTTAATAGCGATAGCATCCTTCGTTTATCTAGCATCTTTCATCCCATCTTTAGACACTTCACCAACTGATGGAAGATGTGGGGCCTGAAGGCTCACTTCGCCTCCCCTCCAAAGTGCAGCCTACTCTGGGGCAGAGCACGGCCTCTCTTTAGCAGCCATCAGCAATGCTACCCGACAGCTTGGGAACAAGAAGTGAAGCAGAAAACTATACAACTTAGGCTATGGTTACACTAGAGAGTTTTACAGCTTACAACCCTTGGCTGTAGTGAGCCGGGAGTCATGCACCCTGTTCCTGACCTGCCGCTGATTTGCACTGTGACCCTGGGCAGGTCATTTCCCTGCTTTGTGGCTCAGTTTCCCCCCCTCCCCCCGGAGAATGTGGGTCCTTTACCCGCTGTGACGCTTGCTCTTTGAGTCACCCCCACTCTTGAAACACGCGTTGAGCTCAAAGGAAGCTGCATCTGTGCAGTTCTTGCCGTTACTCTTTCAAGGGTCCCTGCATTCAGTAGGCCAGGGGGTCTCGGGCTGCCCCATGTGGTTGTGTGGCTATTATTGTGCTCTCTGAAAGAGGTGGATGAGCCTTTCATTGAAGTCTCCTCTGACTCTGAAGGTGGACTAGGCTTGTGGGGCTCTTGCTGATTGGCTAGAAGGGGGAGTCCGGATTTTACCTGTGAGCTGCAGCCCTCCTTGCACTGCCCCTCTGAGAACATGCCCTGGATTCCCCACTGCTCCGTGCCAGCAGGGGCTGGTGGACTGGGAAGGAAAGAGACGTTGGTGTCTTTTCCTCCTAATCTTGCCCAGTGCTAGGGGCCGAGGGCAGTGTCCTGACGGTGGCAGGCAGATTTCAGTCACTGCAAGAGGCATGGCACGGGCCGGGGCCTGAGCCTGCTCCTGGGTTAATTCCCTGGCCTGCTAATGGCCTGCGGGGTAATTATGAAGGATTTCATTATCTCCTCTTCCACGGAGTGCGAGCGCGCCGGCCCTGCTTTGTCCTGGCCCAGCCAGAGGACCTCAGGGAGGCTGTGAGAAAATGAATAATGAATATCAGATTGGATATGAATTGGTAATTAATCACTCCTGGAATTAATTCCAGACAAAGCCAGTGGGGCACTGGGGGGAGGCGGTAGAGGGGTGGGAGAGAAAGGATGCCCATCCTGAGCTGGAGCCAGGGACAGGGGAGGGGGCCATGCTAGCTGGGGAGTGGGCCCTGCCAGCCAGGGAGGGGGCAGCTAGCTCCAGGCCCCTGTGGAAGAGATGGGAGCAGGCTGAATGGGAAGCGCCCTGGGAGAGAGAGATGGTCCGTAAGAGGGCAGCAGTGGCTGCTGTGTGACGAGGGAGCCTGCTGCCCAGATGGAGGGGACTGGGGCAGGACAGCTGTTGGGGTGAGGGCGGGAGTTTGGGGCATGTCAGAGAGGACAGTGGGGGGGGAGACTAGCCGGGTCTGTGTGGAGCAGGCTGAGGCCTGGTTGAGAGGAGTCCGGGGCAAGCCTGGGGCTTTAGCAAAGGAGCTAGGAGAGGTGTGTGGGTCGCAGGGTTTGAAGCAGGCTCAGTTCGATGTGGGTGGGGCTGTGCTGGAGGGGTGCAGTGTGTGTCAGTGGGTGGGATTTTGGGGGAGTTGGTAGGCGGTGGTTGGGGTGGGGAGCTGACGTGTGTTGTGTGGAAGCGCGAGTTGGGGTGATGTGTGCAGTGGTTGCTGCTCTAGGGTGTTGTATGTCAGTGCCGGGGAGCATAGGTATGATCTGTGCTGTGCTTGCTGCATTAGGGTGTGAGGGTTGTGTCAGTGGTTGTGTGTGTGTATGTGTGCTTAAGAACAGATGTGATCCGTGAGGGGGTTGGGGTATGCTATTGCTGGGGAGTGTGTGTGTGTTTAGGGGTTAGTGGTGTGATCGGTGTGATGGTTGCTGTGTGATGTGTACGGTTGTATTGGTGTGTCTGTGCTGAGGGGTGTGGGTGTGATCTGTGTGGGGGTTGCTGGGTTAGGGGGGGAGGTGTGTGTTGGTGTCAGGAGTGTGTCTGTGCTCAGGGGTGTGGGTGTGAACTGTGCGGTGGTTGCTGGGTTAGGGCGATAGGCATGTGTTGGTGTCA
>NW_020664543.1:13108823-13109617 GCF_002925995.2 Terrapene triunguis | reverse complement strand
AGTCAGGGACAGGTCATGGGCCTCCTTGAATTTTTCTTTATTGCCTGTGACTCGTCCATGACTTTTACTTAAAATATCCGTGACAAAGCCTTAGCTTTAGCCATGAGCCACCAGCCGCCCGGTGTCATTGCATCCTGCACCAGCACTGCTCTGCCCCATGCCCCCTGCCTTTGTCCCACTCTCTGGGCTCTGTAGGTGGTGTCGGGGGAAAGGGAGTCAGTGCTGAACATGCAGCCACTGGCCTGAGAGGGGGGCTCGGTTATTTAGCGTCTGCCCCAGTTAGGAAATCGGCTCCTTGTCGAGTGTCGCAGGGATCTGAGGGGAGCGTTAACTCTCAGGCCGGCTTGGGTCTGTCTGGTCTGCGGCTCTGACTCCTGCCCGCAGGAAGCTGGCATGGCTTAAAAGAGATTAACGCCGTTTGAGCTCAATTAGAGAAGCGAGTTTGAAGCCTGCTGGGCAGCGGGGGTGTTGCCAGCAGTGCTGTTGATCAGTTTGTTCGTCGGGTAAACAGGACTTGGGTGGGTTTGCGACAGAGTTAGTCACTGCCCTAGCACACGGCCCAGCACCATGATGGGCCCCAACCGGGAGCCGACAGGGAGGGGTTGTGCAGCTACACATACGAATAAGCATCGAGCACCCGGCCAGGCACCTCCACTGCACATTGTGCCCCCTGGCGGTACCCCTCATTGCATGCCAGCGCACCCTTGCACAACACACCTCCCTGCACACACAGCCCTGGGCACTACTGCCCCCTGCATGCCAACCCTGCCCAGGCACCCACACACAGAGCACAC
>NW_020664543.1:13062131-13108813 GCF_002925995.2 Terrapene triunguis | reverse complement strand
CCCCAGGCAGTACCCCTCCCTGCACACTGAGCCCACAGGCGGTACCCCTCACTGCATGCCAGCCCTTCCCTGCACAGCTCCCATCACTGCACACTGAACCTCTCATGTGATACTCAGCAGTGCATGCCCAGCCCTCCTCAGGCCCCACCCGTCACCACACCAAGCCCCGTGTGACACCCTTCACCGAATGCTGAGCCCTTTCAATATACCAGCAGGGTGGCTTGAGTTGGGGTTGGCAGGGATCAGCACCTTCCCGGGTGGAGCCCTACATTACCACAGATACAATGAGAGGAGAGTGACCTGCATTGAGGAGCTCTGGCCATATGCTCCGATGCTCACTCTGGTCAGGAGGGTGCCGTACATTTCTGTGGCTAAGAGGGGAAAACGGGCATTTAGGCCTCAGGGGAGACACGCACAAGGGGAGGAGGGGTAGCGGGCTGAGTCAGGCAGGATACACCATGTAGGGGGGGCGCAGGAAAGGGGACAGGGCTAGAAATGGGGGCAGTTAGTGGTCCCACATTCTTGTGGCAGCACGGGTTGGTCTGTAGGGCATAGAACTGGAAGGGACTGCAAGAGTCATGTAGTCTAACCCCCTGCCAAGATGCAGGCTTTGTTGTGTCTAAACCACCTGAGGCAGGTGGCTCTCCAGCCTCCTTTTGAAAACCTCCAGTGAAGGCGTTTCCGTGACCTCCCTAGGCAGTCTGTGCCCTTGGCTTCCTGTTCTTACCGTTAGGAAGTTTTTCCTGAGATTTAATCTCAATCTGCTGTGCTGGAGTTTGAACCCATCGCCTCTTGTCCTGCCCCCTGTGGCAAGAGAGAACAACTTTTCTCCATCTTTTTGATGGCAGCCTTTCAAGTACCTGGCATGTCCCCCCCCTCATCTCCTCTCTTCCAAACTAAACGTACCCAGTCCCTTCAGCCTTCGAAGAGGTTAGTAAATAGCAGCAGTGAAGTGTGTGGGGATGTGATCGAAGGGGCTGTGCTCAGTGAGACATACCCTAAGATCTGTATCTGGTTCTCTTCGCCTTCCACCCTCTCCTCTCCTAGCATGTATAGGTGTGATGCAGTCAGCACTGGCACTTCCCGCGGGGGGCCAGGGGAGCTGACTGGGTCCGCACTGTGTTCTCACTCCATCCCTGATCCTCTCCGTCTCTGTGTATCCCAGGTGCTGATGCTGGCAGACGGGGACAGCACTGGATTTCTGTACCACCACTTGCCCTTCCTCTCCTCCCTGGAGAGGAAGGACGGAAAAGCCACTGCTTATCTCTGTGAAAACTTTGCCTGCTCCCTGCCCGTCACCTCCTCCCAGGAGCTGCGCAGGCTGCTGCTGCTGTGAGCTGTCAGCCCGTGGCCTCGCCGTGCACCCTGCCGTCTCGGTGAAGGTGGAAGAAAATAGACTAACGAGAAAGCCGCGGTGACTGTGCACGGACGCAGCGCAGAACTCTGCAATAAAGTCACCTTTTGCCCAAGCCGCCCGCCGGATTGTTCTTAGTGAAACTGACAAGCAGTCACAGCCATCCATCCCTGCTGGCTCCCCCCGCCCCCATCCGTAAGCAGTTCTGTCTTCTGAGATGGTTTTAGCCCTTGTGTTTCTGTTGTAACAGTGTCTTTCCTCCTCCTCATCAGGAAGACTCACACTCCACAGTTCTCAAGAGCACTGCCCATGGGGGGCAGATTATGTTCCCGGCATTCAAATCCCCAGGGACAGGTGCAGTCAGTTCTAATCTGAACCATGCAGTTGAGTCAAATATGAAGAGTCCACATGCAGTGGAATCTAATCATAGCAATGTCCAATCGGGTTGCTCCTTTTCTTATGTAGGTTTGCACCACCCCGGGAGGTGGCATTGTCCCTGTTTATGGAAACTGAGGCACTGTGAGATTCATCTGCCCAGGTTACACAGGAAGAGCCAGGAATAGAACCCAGGAGTCCTGACTTCCCATCCCCCTACTCCAATGTTTCTCAACTGGTGGGTTGCGATCCCTGGGAGTGGGGTGGGTGTTGTGTAAGGCAATCCAGGGCGCGGGGCGGAGGCGGGGGCAGGGGGAGGCACTGGAAATTTTATTACAAAGGAAAACAAAGAAAGTCTCACTCCCTGCACAGCCTCCCCTTTCAATGTCAAGGATTCTCCGTCAGCCGCTCCAAACACACACGCACAAATCAAACAAACAGGTTTATTAGCACTGTTAGCATGAATACAGTTTTACTCATACTTTGATCGTAAATGCAAGGACGGTCACAACATTTTTTGACCTTAAATAAGGATCTGCCCTCTGAAAAGGCTGCGAAGCACTGCCCTCGTCTAGCCAGTGTCAAGGGGGATGCAGAGGCGTGTCTAGTTGTGAGCAGTCGTGCGCAGCAGTGGCTAATTCCAGTGGGCCACAGGCAGTGTGGTCTAATTCAGGGGTCCCTGCACTTTTTTCCCTGTGGCCCACCTGTGCAGCTTCAATACGCACCGCGGGCCCGCTATTAACACCACTATTAACAACTAGGATCATTAGTAATTGTAATTATTACATACAGCTAAACTATAACACTGTAAATAAAGAATTCCCATGTTTCCTTTTCATTTTAATGTAAACAGTTGTAAGGCTAGAAATCCCTAGCAATATGCACTCAAAGACAGGCTTTAAGCTCTTTGAAACCAAACAGTTTTAGTAAAGCTACACTTTAAAAAACCACGTTGAGAGCAAAATGTGGTGTTCAAACAGGGCAAACAATGTAGAACTGCACCATGTAAAAACTGAACAATAAGCAACACAACAATGTTAACAAAATTGTTAAAAAAACAGCTATTTGTTGATTTGAAACTTTGAACCCTCTATTGTGATTTCAATATTTTTTTAGTGTAAAATCTGATTTTAGTGTTGTGTAAGTAAAGACTGAACCGTACTCTCTACTAATTAGAAAAAAAATCAAATATTGTACATAAAAATATAAAATAACAGTTCTGTTATAACACACTGAGGCAACAGGTACTCAACCCGTCTGGTAAAAGAGAATCCAAACTTCAAGCATGCCTCATCGTATTTTCTTACCACTTTCTTTTTTTGGCTGGCTCATTTTGTGTCACTGTAGATGGTCCAGGACTTGCATCATCTTCTCCACCCGCGCATTCTTCTTGCTTCTGAAAAATAAATCCAGCCAGGTCAGATAGAAATACTGCTTGCCATTTTTTACAGTTGGAAGTGGCGGCCTGTGTGGACATTGCTAGGTTACCTTGCAGTGAGATGCGTCATTGTACTCGCGAGAATTCAACTGGACATATTGCAGCTTGGGCTTTTATAAATAAATAAAGTTTTTTTCTATACTCTGTCCAGCATATACAGCTCAAAACGTTTCATTGCTATAGCTTTTACTCACATGAGTCGCACGGAGTTAAAGATTTACTAAGAGCTTGACTGGAGAACACAGTTATACTGGCGGACCATGCCGCAGCCCTCAGTTTGGGAACCCCGGGTCTAATTCCCTGTGTCATGGGGCATTTAGTCATGTGCAGTGGGGTCTTTAAGAGTCAGTGGTGCAGCCTGCAGCGGTTGCTGGTTTTGGTCCAAGTGGGAGCAAATAGCTCCATTTCCCTCTTGCCACCACTGGGAACCAGCGTAAGTGCCTGGTTGGGGCTAATAGCATCCCTCGGTTAAAGCCTGACTCCCCTGGGCTCAGAGAGTTCTGCGTGGGTCACTTTAAACACATGCTCAAACCGTATAAGGTAGAAAATAGAAGCGTGGCTAATTGGGTACGTGGTGCCTGGGGCAGGAGCGGGCTGGGACACTGGCTCCCATTAAAAGCAAAGTCATTGTCAGGCCAGAGGACGGGAGATGTTTCCTTCAGTGCGGTGGAGGCTTCCTTGTGCTCACACCCCCTCACTGGTGGTGCAGGCAGGCAGTTCATTCCCACACCAAAGGCAGCTAGCAGAGCATGAAGCCAGGGAGGGTTCTTGGGGCAAGCCCCTCCCCTCTTGGGCACTGCAGCTGTGTCGGGAAAGCAGGGGGTGAATTAGTCAGCACTCAGTCTTCCAGCTGTGGCACTGCTTGATCTCCCCTTTGTTTTTCCCTTCTTTGTAGCTCTCCCATTTGCTTTGCCTCTCCTACTCCTGTGCCGGCTCTCTGCCTAATTAAAGGAGCCAGAAGAGATTTAGGGGCCTCTAACCATCACCATGGAACAAGCTGTGGTGGAGGGATGTTACTCTAGTAACTAACCCTATTGGGCCTGACCTGCTACCTTTGTGCTGGCTGGTACCATAGGTACAGACACATCCCAGTGATAGGGTTACCCATGGGAGCAAGGGACCTGAGTAAGTGTAGCAGAATTGGGTCCACCGTAAGAGAATGAGGACCCGATACATTGGCTTGACCATCATCCTGTCAGCCCTGTTGTCGCCTGGGTGATACCAGTCTCAGCTGCTTGTCCCTTGGACTCCCAGCTCAGCTCCTCGGGAGCATGTTCACCTATGACTGATGACTGCACAGGAGGCAGAAAGGGGAGGGGACAGTGTGACACTGGAAAGAAGAGGCAATGACTCTGCTGGGCATGTGATGGATAGAGAGAGGTGCGGGGTCTCCGAACCCCGCTGCTGTTCCTAGAAGGGAACTAGCGAATGACATTTCTGGACCCCATGGCAACAGCCTCACTCCCTGCCTAGCAGCTCTATTTGCATTACATGTGGCAAACCTGGAGCTCGGCTGACCCTGGTGACTGAGCAATTTGCTTTGAGAAGTGCCAGTCAAAAGGAGATTAGAGCAGCCTGATGTGCCCCCACAAACTAACAGCCAGCAAGCGAGCCCGCAGCAGCTGGGGGAACAGTGGGCAGTGCATCCAATGTAGCTACTGCCTGGCCATTGCTACTGAAACTTCATTGCAATGAAACCAACATTTAGCACTTACAAACAGCTGAATAACACGTTACCTTTCCAAGGTGTGGATGGGGATGACACAGACAGAGAAGTCAAGGCACAAAGAGGCCCAGTGGCTTGTCCCTGATCACACAGCAAAGCAGAGTTGCTGACTACCCATCCTGGGGTCAGTCTTAGTCCAAAGGTTTCACTTTGCAGACCTGTGTGTAGGAGACAGACTGTTTTATTGACCTAGCTCCTCGCCACAGATCCCCTATGGGGCAGTTCTTGAAATGTTCCATTCTGTGAACCACCAGGAGGGGCTGCTTGGACTATAATGTCCATCCACTTGACTTGCAGTGCATTAGGCTGCCCCTCAGAGCCTTGAATTGCCTAACTTCTAGGCATACTCCAACTTCCTAGAGAGACCTGGGAGGATTCATTATATGTGCCTATTTATTCCCCATTCTGATTGGTTGAAGCCGTCCTATAACCACCAGGCTGTAGGTTATAAAAGCAGGCAACAGCTCACTGCTCCCTTTGCTCAGAGGCAGCATTTTTGGAAGACAAGATGGTTGCCAGCCCTCAGAAGAACAATTTACAGTGTAAAGTGGGTCTCTTGTTGCCCCTCTACTGGCTTTGTGAAATAGGAACAGCAATCCTTTGGGATAGAAACATTACCTTGCTCTTGAATCACAGTGAATGCTGGACTAAGGTTGAAATTCCAATAAGCCAACTTGCTTTCCCTGTCTTTTATTTACTGATTTATCTTTTTAAACAGGTACAGAGAATACACAGAGTTATACAGGTAAATGACATAAACAGGAGGCAACTGATGGATATTAACAGCCCTGTGTTACATGGGCAGTAGAGTAAGAAGCGAAGCTGGGGTTTGGTGTAATAAGTCAGTGTGTATACAAGTAGCAGGCAGACATGCAGGTGAGCCAGTCCATATGCTCTAGCAGAGGTAATTGGGTGCTGTAGTCTGCAGAATGCTGTCGTAGAGCAGAAATAATGCAGTTGTGTGTCATTGTTTTAGTTTCCTGCATGTTGTGCTATTGGGGAGGTAATGAGGAGGTCAGAGCTTGGTGTTTTAGTCTGCCAGAAACTATGCTATAGCTCAGTAATGCAGTTGTATTGGAGTATTTGATTCTCCTGGATGCTTTGCTCAGGGAGGGACCGTGGGGCCAGGTCTCCGTGTTAGAGCTGGTTGGAAAATGTTTTGGGTTTTTTCCCTATGGAAAATTTCAATGAAAACAGGTCGGGAATCATTTCATTGTTTTTTGTTTGTTTTTTCAGAAAACTGCCTTTTTGACACACCCACAAAAAAGAATCAAAACCCAAAAACTTTTGGCTGAAAATGTTTGGTTTTCAGCCCAAAGTTTTGGGTTTTGATTATTTTTTTGTGGGTGTGTCAAAAGTTGAAGAGTTTTGATTCAGAAATACCACCATGCTGCTTTATGAGAATTGCAGTTTGGGTGCCTTGTGGCTCCAGTCCTCTCTCCTAGCTGGACTACACTGCCCATGGTGCACCATGGCCTCCCTTCTTGCTAAGCTGCTGCAGTGCATCACGGGGAGTCCTGGCGGTGTTGCATCATGGAAGATGTAGTCCAACTGGGGAGCATAGTACATAGAGGAGAAGTAGGGAAGGGGGAACATGAACTACAAATTCAATAAGACACAACTGTGGCATTTCTGAATCAAAATTTTTCAGATTTTGGTTTTTGGGTGTTTGGTTTTTTTTTGACGAAAAGTTGAAAGTTCCATGGAAAACAGACACTTTTAGAGAACATTTTTGTTTAGTCAAAAAACCCAATTTTCTCATCACCAAAAGGTTTGACCAGCCCTAGGGGGACTGGTCTTGCTCCTATTGAATGGGAAAACTCCCATAAACTCCAATGCTGCAGGATCAATCCCTAGCAGAGGAAATGCAGTCGTGTCCCAGTGCTTGAGTCTTCCAGATGCTGGAGGTACCATAATGCAGTTCATGTGTCCGAACAGAAAGTTCCATGACATGGAGGAAGGAAGATACATGTTTCATCATCATGGCAGCCCTGGTTTCTGTGTTCATTTAAAGGCGTTCATGTTATTTATTGCATGGAGATCAGAGAGAGATTTTTTAACAATCTCTTCCTTCTAGGGCATCTTTAATGACACGAGATCCCTTTGGTGGAATGTAAACTTTGTTGCTCTCCCCTACCCCATTTCTGTTTGCAAACAGGGAAGCACAGTACTTTCAAAGTCTCTCTGATATTGTCAGGCTCCCTTTGAAACGCAGGCTGCTTCCTGCTTTCCTTTTCACCTCGACAAAAAGATGCTGTAATCTGGAAGCGTGAGTCGCAGGGGAAGCAAGAGCTTTGTACTGTACGTTGCCAGCTGGTTGCGTGAAGAGCTTTCCAATGGAGTATGCCAGGAATCAGGAGTAACTGGCCAGGAGAAATGTCTTTGAAGTCAAGAAGGAATTTTGCACCTCATCTCGTGAGTACTTTTTACTGTCCTGGAAAAGGGAAAGAGAATAATAATAAAAAAAGGCCAAACTGTTTTTGGGAATCTATCATAAGAATATAAAAACGGCCGTACTGGGTCAGACCAATGTTCCATCTAGCCCAGTATCCTGTCTTCCGACTGTGGTCAGTGCCAGATGGTTCAGAGGGAGTGAACAGGACAGGGCAATTATCAAGTGATCCACGCCCTGTCATCCAATCCCTATTTCTGGCAGTTAGAGGTTTAGGGACACCCAGGATGTGGGTTGTGTCCCTGACCATCTTGGCTAATAGCCATTGATGGGCCTATTCTCCATGAATTTATCTAATTCGTTTTTGAACCCAGTTATATTTTTGGCTTTCACAACATCCCCTGGCAATGAATTCCACAGGTTGACTGTGTAGAAGTATACACAGGTTGTGTGAAGTACTTCCTTTTGTTTGGTTTCAACCTGCTGCCTATTAATTTCATTGTGTGACCCGCTGGTACTTGTGTTATATGAAGGGGGTAAATAACACTTCCTTCTTCACTTTCTCCATACATTCATGACTTTATAAACCTCCATTATATCCTCCCCTTAATTGTCTCTTTTCTAAGCTGAACAGTTCCAGTCTTTTTAATCTCTCCTTGTCTGGAAGCTGTTCCATACCCCTAATCATTTTTGTTGCCCTTCTCTGTACCTTTTCCAATTCTAATGTATCTTTTTGGAGATGAGGTGACCAGAAATGCATGCAGTATTCCAGGTATGTCATTATGCCATTTTCTGTTTTATTATCTATCTCTTTCCTAATGGCTCCTAACATTGTTCGCTTTTTTTACTGCTGCTGCACATTGAGCAGATGTTATCAGAGAACTATCCACAATGACTCCAAGATCTTTCTTTCTTGAGTGGTAACAGCTTATTTAGACCCCCTCCTTTTGTATTTATAGCGGGAAGTGTTTCACAATGTGCATTACTTTGCATTTATCGACATTGAATTTCATCTGCCATTTGGTTGCCCAGTTTTGTGAAATTCCTTTGTAACTCTTTGCACTTGGTTTTCACATGTTGAGGCCAGAGGCTTTATGGTTCACTTGCTCCAGGCGGTTAATGGTCGACCCTTTGGATTTGTGTGTGTGTGTGTGTGTGTGTTTCTCTTAACATTTAAATGTTTCCAGTGATTTGCTCTAGCCTGCACTGTCTTGTTGTTTCGATTCATTAGCATGTGGGGCCATGCAAAATGATTGCTCCCAGGAACTTCTGTTCCCATTGGACAGAGGGTCAAACCCTCCAACTTGGGGAAAGACCTGACTTTCACATCTGGCCCTAAGTTCTATTATGGGGTGACCCAGACTTTCGAATCGGAAAGCCCCCAAACTTCACAGCTGGCTCCTATGCGCCAAGATGACCCCCCTGATCTCACCGGAGTCTCCCCAAGCTTGGGCAGAGTTCAGGGCAAACACTGGATGCAAAGTTTGCCACTTGGGCTCCTCTCTAGTTTGCCTGACTTTCAGAAGCTATTATGGGAAAAGTCTTGAATCCCAAGCATCTCCTTATGAAGGGAGGTTCATCAGGATGGCAGCATGGCCAACTCTCATGATTATCACACATCTTGAGACATTTGGTATTTTTCTCAAAGCCCAAGATCCTGGAGTCTGGTGATTAGATGAGAATCTCGGCTTTCATTTAAAAAAGAATTTAGCCCTCATTGTTGTGGAAAAAAGGTGACCTGAGTGCCCCCTAGACGCCAAAGCCAGCAGGCCAGGAAAAAAAGCCCCCATTTGATTATATTTTTAAGCCAATCTGATTTTTGAATGCCTGGGATTAGCAACAGTGGGATTGGGTGTCCACTTCTGGTTTCTCAGATCACGGAGGTTAGCACTGGAAAAGACCTGTCAGGCAGGGATGCTGGAACAATTTGTATAGTGGGGGTGCTGAGAGCCGTTGAACTAAACTGTAAACCCTGTATATAATGGAAACCACTTCAAGCCAAGGGGTTTTGCAGCACCCCCTGCACCCGTAGTTGCAGCACCTATGCTGTCAGGCTTGCTAATCCAGCCACTGTAGCTCCGGGCAAGAGCGTTCCCTTTGGTATATTTACAAACACAAGGAAATGTCAGTGCAGAAACTGAACTGAACTCAACGTGAATTGGAAGGGTTGCAATACAAGGGTCCAGACATTCACATGTTAATGTTTCTGGGGCAATGTTAACTTGTGTTCAGACCGATCCCAGAAACATTGGTCGGTATACGCTGCCCTCTCTACTCACAGAATTAATGCCCCAGTGCCCAGCTCCAGCTCAGCGCCCCCTAGCTGCCAACCCGGTGCAAACCAGAGTTAGGTGCCCTTCCACAACTGATCTGCCCCAGCGCACATCCACTGTAGACAACTCACTTGTTACAATGGGGGAGAGTGCTGGGCATTCAGGATGCCGTTCTGCCAATTGGTTGTTGAGAACTCTCTGATATGACCTACTGGCCAAACCAGCTGAGTGTTTGGGGGTAGGGAGCAGAATCCTGGGGCTGGCTTTTCTCTCTGCAGGCTCTCAGCATGGTATAGTCCTTCCAACTCTGAGCAGCATCAGCACCTGACCCTGTCATCCCAAGGGTGTTTTGTGACGATGCCGGCCTGGAGCTGTTAGCTGGGAATGGAATAAATTCTCACCTCCAGGGCGGTGGCACCGCTGGAGCCTGGCTGAGAGGGTGCTCCCTTCTCCATCGCCCCCCCCCCACCAGTCCCTGCTGCAGTGCAGAGCCTCTTATTTAAATTTTAATTGCTCATGCTGAGTTGAAAAGGAAGGAATGTAGGTTAAGACAGGAGACAATCCCCACTGCACCATGGCAAAACGTCTATTTAAAGGGCCAGGAGCTGAGTTGGGGGGGGTCTGTCATGAAAAAAGAGAACGGCGGGAAGACCAGAGCCTTCCCAGCACAGGTAGTGGATGGGAAAATCACAGAGACACCTGCGCAGCGAAGCTGAACATAAGTAAAACACCCTCCCCCAAAAATCACAAATATCCATCTGCTTCAGCCCGTTCCTTTGGTCTCTGGGGATGCAGCCTCTTGCTTTAACTCAATTGAAACTTTAAAAAGGCTTGGTTTCTTCCTGACAGATGAAGACATCAGTGTCAGCACCCGTAAGATTAATCCTTGAGCCAGACGCTACTGCAGGAACAGGGGGACCTTTCCCAGGCACAGTTGTTAAATTCACAGTGCTGAAATCCAGGGAGATCCCATAGGGAAGGGTCCTCAAACTTCATTGCAGTGCGACCCTCTTCTGACAACAAAGTTACTACACGAACCTTCGGGGAGGGGGGCAGAGGGGCTGCAGCCCGAGCCCCGCCACCCCCGGTGTGGAGGGGGGGTCTGCAGCCCAGGCCCTGCCGCCCCCAGTGTGGAGGGGGGGGGGTCTGCAGCCCGGAGCGGGGGTGGAGCTTGGGCTTCAGTTTCCGCCCCAGGTCCCAGCAAATCTAATGCCAGCCCTGGAGACCCCATTAAAATGGGATCCCAACCCTCAGTTTGAGAACAGCGGCCATAGAGCATGGCAGTGAATGAGTGCATGAAGGGGCACCCTTTGCATCACTAGAGAAGTAGGAATTCTCCAGGGCTTTGCAGCAAGAACAAACACACAGTGGGAGAAGGAGGTACGCCCTGGTCACAGCTGTGAGGAGAGGTCCCCCAGGGCTCCGTGAAGTGATGCAGGCTGCAAGATGAGGTGGTGTTCCCCAGGCACTGCTGGGAGGAAGCTCGCTCCACTGGAAGGGTAGCTGTTTTGCCGCTGGGGCTTGGCAAGAGGTGTCAAACTGTCCTGTCGTCAAATGCTCCCCTCCTGTCAATGGCTGAATTCATGGAGCAACTGAGCCAATGACCCAAGAGACAGAGCAGCATAAGAAGCAAAAAGTTAAACTCTCCCCAAGAAGCTTCCTTCCTCATTACTGTTCCTGCCAGTAACTCACCAATTTCCTTGCAAATTACGTTGATTTGCTGAAACTGTTGTTTTCCACCCCTTGCTTGTCTGCACAATTACATTAAGGTTTTGTTGACAGCCACGGTGCACAGACATGACAAGAAGCAGCGATGTGAAAAGTTTCTGCTCAGTGATTCCCATGCTGATCGTGTTCTGTGTTTAATGGGGCCTGTGGTGTCTCCTTCTGGGATGCTGGGCTGCTGTGCCCAGGCTTCCGGCATATGGCGCTTGTGAGCTTTGGTGTTAATGAAGATGTCAGTGGGGTAACTCGTGGTGTGTGGGGTCTGTGTCAAAGGGCAGGGTTGGGGGGACAGAGCGTTGATCTAACTCATCCTTGTTGCAGAGTGCCATTGCAGAATGACTAGCTTCAGAGTTTATCCTGAAGTACTTCCTCCCTCAAAATGCCTGTCGAAACTAAGGGGTGCCTTGCCTCTGTAAAGGATTGGTGGCCAGATTTTCAAAGGTATTTAGGCAGCTAAACGGGGGGTGACAGACCCAGGGGAGCAGGGGAAAGCTAAAGCCTCTGTCATGGAAAGATTGTTGGGGCTCCACCCCTGCCTAAACTCCCTCATGCCCGGGCATGGGGTTCGAGGTGAGAGCAGGACCCAGAGCGGTTGCCATGGCACCCAGGATCAGGCCAAAGAGCAGGAAGTGGGCTGGAATGGGCCCGGCAGCAGAAAGGATGTTCCTGCCCACCCTGGAATCTGCTGCCTCCCCCATCGTCCCCCACCCAGTCTCAGTAGCCCCCCCTCTATCCCTCTGCCCCCCATTCACAGGTAGCTCCCCCCCCAACTCACTCAAAGATGCAGATAAGTAACTCCCAGTGGGAGTTAGGCACCGAGGCGCTTTTGAAAATCCCACTAGGCAACTGTCTCCATCTTTGGGCACCTAAATACCTTTACAAATCTTTGCTGTCATCCCTTATAAGCCAAGGTACAGTATTCTGCAGTGACTGCACGATAATCTAGCAACGCCACAGACACTTATAAAGCCAGAGACCTCTACTGCAATGTACTGGGCTATGTTTTAATAAGGGTGATCACTTGTGGGATTCTGATGCCTTTTTCAATACAGGAGGAATTCTGTAGACTATTGTGGCGTTTTTTTAATAGTGGCATACTATAGTATATTGTATTTTTTTAATATCAGAGAAATATTATAGCATATTTACTAAAGGGGGAATTCTGTAGTCTCTCTTTCTCTCTCTCTCTCATAGAAGGATGGAATACTGAAGCATACTGGCTTCATTTTTGTGTCTCTGTCCTTCTAGCCTTCACCTGTCAATCGCTCTCAGATCAATAGGTGCCCACTGCTGCTTGCTGACTGAAATAAAGAACCAGGTCTGTCTTTTTGTCCATAAGAATGGTTCTCAGGATGTTGTCAGTGGGGTCCTTCCTTGCTGGTGGTTTGCAAAGAACTGGCAGGTCACATGGTTCCTTTTCTTTGTTTCGAACTGCTCCATAGTGTTAAAAGAAACTAAAACTGCATTAGCTAATCTCCCAATGTTACTTTTCCCTGCAAACAATCATTGTCATCAATGGTGGAGTGTTATGGACTTGCAAACAGTTGGGGAGGAGACTGTGTTGCCAAGTGTCATGATTTTATTGTGAGTTTTGTGATATTTTGTGTTTGTCTTCAAGCCCCAACTCCCGGAATCATGTGAATCTAAGTTTTCCTACTCAGCTTTTATCCTAAAAACAAAAAAGTTACTAGCTCTCCTGATTTTAGAGAAAAACTTGAAAATGTTACCCCGGTGCACCCTCGTACTCAAAACCCCAGAAGGCAAAGAAAAAGAACCCCAAATATATTATTATTTTTTAAATCTCATGATTTTTAAGCCAACGTCATGATTTTTGAATGCTTGAGGTGGGCGATACGGAGGTGATCTGTACAGTTACAAATGGCAGGGCAGATGCTCCATGCATCGTGGCTGGGAGCGGAGGGGAGCCCAAGACCATCTTTCTATTCAGCTGTGAGCCGTGATGAAACACCATGGCGAGGCATGTGGGATAAGAAGCCAAGTAGAACGGGGTTTTCCCAACTTGACCCCCTGCCCCACCAACCCCAAGTATTCAGACAAACACAGTTTTACAAAATAATGCTCAGTGGAGCCATCCTGGCCAAGTGCGCATTGATTCCAACAGGCCCATCTGTTCTCCCAGCCCAGGGCAGCCAGCCATGGCTGTGGGGAATTCAGAATGAGATTTCATGGGAATCAAGGCCTCACACTGAGGATGGCCACCTAGGCCAGACGCATTATAACCAAGTGCAGCCATAGCACTGAGGGGAGTGTGTGAGAGGAGCTGTGAGGCCACAGGCCCTATAAACAAAGGCGTGGCACTGACAGGCAGGTCTCAGAGGGGTTCCAAGGCCAGAGGCCACGTAAGTGAGGGCCTAGCGCTGGGGCGAGGGTTCATGAGAGGCTGGTACTTGAAGTGTCACTGTTAGGCATGGGGCTGAGCTTGCCACGGCAGGCATGAGGAGGCTGCTAGTGCCCGCAGTGTGCGTGTCAGAGAAGCCGAGCTGGCTCCCGGGAGGCAATTATCCTGAAGAAGGGTCTCCACAACCCTTCACAAATGGGGGCCTCCTCACTTAGTCAGCTGTCTGCTAATGAGCCCCCGGGGGAAGGCTGAGGAACACTGCTGCCATCCTGCCCCTATTAGCATAAATGTCAGAGCACAGCAAGTGCAGAGACAGGGAGAGCAGTGCAAACCAGGAGACCTGAACGGTGAAGCTATTGTGTGACCTGCTCACTGCAGCTGCGGGGGAGGTGTGGGCGGGAAGGGAGGGCTGGGTTGTCTTCTGCTGCACCCGCTACACAATTCTACCAAGGGAGGTCCAAAGGCCTGTCTGTTGTGCAAGGTACCACCTGGCCCAGTGCCTGCTAACTAGAGGCCATACCACATGGGCAGTGTGACCCACTTTGGGTTGGGGAAGGGGTTTGGTTATGCACAGACTCTACTGCAGAGGCCCAGACTGCGGGGGAGGGAGGGGAAAGCTGAGCTGGGGAAGGAGATGCAGGGAAGGCTGAGACATGAGAATGGGGAGGGCAAGGGATGTAGCGGGATCGTTGAGTTGTAGGCAGAGGGGAGCAGTTGTCCTTCTCTGGGGTGGATAAATGCTGTCTGCACAGTAATCCAGCACATAACGATCAGCTGAGCCATGGAGCGCTATGGAGCGGCGGGGAGATGGGGCATGTGGCATGCCGGACACGCTTCCTTCTCTTATGCCTTCCCCCCCCTTCTTTCATCTGCCCCGGCCAGGGTGAGCAGCACGATTCGCACAGGCTGAGCTAGATCCCAGCCTTGCTATGCCATCTGGCCTCTGCAGTGACACCTGTCCAGGTCACCTCCACAGCTGAGCCCCACTGTGCCCCAGGCACCCCTTGCTGGGAGCGACCGCAGAGTGGAATGGACAATGGTGCAGCTGGAACGTGAGGATCCACAGAAAGGGTGAGATCCTGCAGAGTTCAGACTTCCCGTGCTCCCCGAGGCCCAGGTGCCCTGCAGGCCAGGTCCCGCAGCTGCTTGTTGACTGGGCCCCCTCAGCCCGGCTGTTGGGAGTAAATGTTGCTGAGTGGTTTTTACAGCCACTCAGGGAGAGGTAACTCATGTTGCGGTGAGAGGAGAACATGTGGCTGTGGTCCCCACTCCCCTTAGCTGAGCTCCCATGTAGGAGCCACAGAGGGAGTACGGATGGCATCTCGGTGTGAATATGGGGGGATTGATCCCACACACCTGCTCTCCTCCAATGACCCCCCATTGCCCTATGGACCATGCAGAGGAGGGGTGCAGATTCCCTCAGATGGGCATAGCAGATCCCCCTCTGCTCTCTCCAGCCATGCCAGGCCCATTCCCTGCATCCTCCAGCGGCAGAGCCAGAGCTGCCTTGCTGCTGACCTGGCCTTTCAGGCTGCACTAACGAGACTTTCCCTTTAATACCCCAATTAATATTCCATGGCAAAGCCGGCGTTGTGTGATCGGCAGCTGTTTCTGGAGCACTGAGCTTTTATCTCCGTTTGTATTGATGTTACATCAATGTGAGACGGGGGCTTTGAAATCTGTTTGTTATTTGCGATGGCGGAGCCGCAGGGGAGAGCCAACAAAGCAGGAGAGCGGGAAGCAGGATGCTGGTGAGACACGGCGAGGGATGGGGGGATGGGGGAAGTAAATGTGGGGTACGCCTATTGGGTGACTACATAGGTGAATGCATTGGGGATGGCGGCTAGATGCCAGTAGCAATCCAGCTATCTCTATGGCCTGCATCGCCAGAACATCTGAGCGCTTCACCAGTCACCAATGGATCTGGCCGCACAGCACCCCAGGGAAGTAGGGGCCCCACTTGACAGGTGAGGCCCAGGGTGGATTAAGTGACTTGCTCAGCATTGCAGAGGATGGGGAAGGAATTGAACCCAGGTCCGCTGTGACCTGGTCCAGTGCTCGGTCCATAGATTTGAAGGCCAGAAGGGATTATTTGATCATGTAGTCGGACCTCCTGTGTAACCCAGGCCCGAGAATTCCACCCACTCGCTGCTGTATCCCATCCACCAGCCCAGCTGTCCTACGCTGCAGCTAGGGGCTGGGGGAATTCAGCCCGCTCAGCCCTGCAGCGTGTGGGACAGTTTGACTTGAACTCAGTTGTCCCTGGGCTCCTGATTCCTCTGAGGAGAGAGTGTGAGAAGAGGAGCAGAGATGGGGAAAAATCAGATAGCAAAACAAAGCTGAGAGGGAAACGAACCCAGCGAGGCTGAGAGGGGCAGTCTGAGCCTGTCAGGGCCAGGGCCGGCTCTACCGTTTTTGCCGCCCCAAGCAGCGCGCCGAATTGCCGTCGCAGACGACGGGGGCAGTCCATGTGCCGTTAGGGCGGCACGTGCGTTTCTGCGGCGTCGGCAATTCGGCGGCAGCTTCTGTATTCAGCCGGAAGACAGAAGCCGCCGAATTGCCGCTGCGGGCAGCTGAACATAGCAGCTGCCGCCGAATTGCCACCGCCGTGGAAACGCACATGCTGCCCGAACGGCACACGGACAGCCCCCGCCGTGTGGGGCTGCAATTCAGCGCCCTGCTTGGGGGGCCAAAAACACACGGACTGCCGCCCCTTGCAGATTGCTGCCCCAAGCACCTGCTTGGAATGCTGGTGCCTGGAGCCGGCCCTGGTCAGGGCTGGGGTCAGGCCGTGTCTTGTTTTATTCAGGCCTGGAAAGCCCCAGCATGTTTTTGGATGTGCCCACTCCTCCAGCGGTGGGGGCGGATGGTTCTTCTGTCTCTAATGAAGACCACAGCAGAGCTTTGGCTGGAAGCTCTCTCCCCCACCCAGGGAGGGTGCAAGGATGTTTCGCGCCCTAGGTGAAACTTCCACCTTGCGTGCCCCCCCTCCCCGAGCCCTGTAGCAGCTCTCCGCCCCCCCCCCTCCCCCCTAAGGTGCCCCCCCCGGCAGCCTCCCCCCCCCCCGCCCTGAGGCGCCCCCCGCGGCAGCTCCCCCCGGCCCGGGGAGCCGTGCGGCAGCTCCCCACCCCAGCTCACCTCTGCTCCGCCTCCTCCCCGAGCACGCTGTCGCCGCTCCACTTCTCCCACCTCCCAGGCTTGCGGCACCAATCAGCTGTTTGGCGCCGCAAGCCTGGGAGGGAGAGAAGCAGAGCGGGGTGGCGTGCTCAGGGGAGGAGGCGGAGCAGAGGTGAGCTGGGGCGGGGAGTTCCCCTGCGTGCCACCCCCCCTTACTTGCTGCAGGCGGCCCTCCCCGCAACCCCCTGCCCCAGCTCCCTCTGCCTAAATGCCGATGACGACCGGGGCGGCCGAAGATCCGGTCGCCGCTGAAAGACCCGAAATGCCGCCCCCCAAATGCTAGCACCCTAGGCGACCGCGTAGGTCGCCTAATGGGTTGCACCGGCCCTGCCCCCACCCCTTCATTTTTTTTTTTTTTGCCATTTTGGGTGTGTGTATATCTGCGTCCGATCCCCCGCTCCCCCGCCTTGTCCCTGGTACAGTCACTCCCATCTGTGCGAAGTGGGTGTGTCCATATCCCTGGCAGTTCACTCCCGGGGTTGCACTTGCTTTGCACGGATGCACAAGGCAAGGCAGAGTCTGCCTCGGGGTGGGCAGGGCAATACACAAGAAACCCACTTCTCCACCAGTCTTACCAACCCACCCCTGCTAGAGTAGCCACAGTGGGGTTCTCCTACATCGACTTGCATTAGCTACCCTTAAAACTTCCCCCCTTATCTGTGACACCGCTGGGTTCAGGCTAAATGGCCTATTCTCTTCCGCCGCATCCCCACTCCAGTTCATGGAGACTATTTAAGTGCTGCAGGGGGCCAGGGGAGATTTTTCCCCCCGGGCTGGAGCCGTGCAAAGCTGCTTATAGTACAGACTCCATCCCTGCAGGCCGCCTTTTGCTCAGATGCATGCGGCCCTAAAGTACGATGTCAAATCACATCCAGAATCCTGGACTCAACAGGCCCTCTGCTGGGTGGGAGCAGGGGCAAGTGATTTCCTCAGCAACATCTTGCTTTTAGTGGGCTCTTCTCTGCTCTCTGCACCGCAGACTTGCATTAGATGTCAGGCAACAGGACTAAACAGCCTGGCGGTGCTGAGCAAGGCTCCCCAGCCGCAGGGTGAGGGTGGAAGTTGGAGTGCAATGGAGCAGATTTCTCTGTTGACTCTTCCTTTGCGTCGGACGCCCGTGTGCTGCTGATCCCAGCCCTGCTGCTTCGACGCCTGCCCCTTTCGTTTTTCGTCCAGGCTGTCGGGCTTTCCTATAAGGCTCCCTCGTGTCCCTTGGGAGCTGGAAGCTCTCTGCGACGAGGAAGGGACATGCTGTAAAACTGCGCCCGTCCCTGCTCTCGTGCCGTGTTTGCCATCTCGGATGCTGCCTAATGGGTGATACCAGCCATTAACAGGGCTGCTTATTTTGCAAACAATTATTTTATATGGTTTTACAATCATATAGTGCATTAGGCCCCGGAACAGCATGTTAATTTGCATGCTTCCCTGGTGTATTGTGGGAGAGAGCTATAATGCTTCCAAACCAGCTTGTGCTGCTATTCATTGGACCGCTGACCGGCTTTTGATGCTTTAATTAACTCTGTTAATGGACCTTCGTGGCTGTGATTAAAGGGTTACCAGAACTTAGAGCTGTGCTGCTAAACGAACCCCTCTGTTGAGTCCAACAATGCAAGCTAAGTGCTAGGGGTCCAATTTAGCCCTGGTGTGAGCAGGAGGAACTCCACTGACTTGGCTGGAGTCACCACCACTTACACCAGGGATGGATTTAGTCCCATTTCTCAATAGCTTTGAAGATCAATGTATTTACCACGCATTCCACGTCAGAGAGGCTTCGCTTTCAAGGCCCTTCACAGCCTGCCTCTGCCTTGCCTGTCATCTCTCCTATGCTATTGAGATGTTGGCCTTCCTCCACTCTACCAGTGATGCTAGCCTTTATCGCTGACTTGCTCAGCTTTCAAATAAACATCTCTGTGCTCTGTCTTGGGCTGGCCTGGGGGGAGAGCCCCGTAAATACCCCAAAGCCACCTCACTGTCGCCTTTCAAATCCCTCCTTAAAACTCTCCTTTACTACAAAAAACCTGACACCAGTTCAGCAGCTGCTGTGCTGAGACCACCACCCATTTGACAATGGATATTGTCTCATTGCTTCCTTGTGCCCTCCCCCTCGGTCTGGCTGGATCTGCCTGTTGTCTCGTCTCTGCTCCCTGTTTGGAGCAGGGACCACTGATGTTCTGTGTTTGTACAGCCCTGAGCACATTGTGATGCTGGCCCATGGCTGGGGCTCCTAGGTGCGACTGTGATACAAATAATACATAATGCACATTCGTCCTTGGTGTAATTCCACTGGTCAGTGGAGTCAGCCTAGGCTTACATTGTGCTCACTGTGCCTGGAGCCCCAGCCCAGAGGTGTGCTGTCAGGCCATGATCTCTCCCATCTAGGACTACAAATCTGACTAGCTATCTGGGGGCACTTTTTGAGCTCAGTTGTTTAATGTTTTGGCTTTATTCCTGCCCTACATTTCATTCACTTTTCACCAACATTTTCACCTGCAAGCTTTACTAGCTCCTCTATTTGTGCAAAGGACATGTTCAGCTCAGGACATCAGCCACTTGAAAGCACATTTTTCATAAGAACATAAGAATGGCCGTACTGGGTCAGACCAAAGGTCCATCTAGCCCAGTATCCTGTGCACCGACAGTGGCCAATGCCAGGTGCCCCAGAGGGAGTGAACCTAACAGGTAATGATCCAGTGATCTCTCTCCTGTGGTCCATCACCACTCTCTGACAAACAGATGCTAGGGACACCATTCCTTACCCATCCTGGCTAATAGCCATTTATGGACTTAACCTCCATGAATTTATCCAGTTCTCTTTTAAACCCTGTTATAGTCCTAGCCTTCACAACCTCCTCAGGCAAGGAGTTCCACAAGTTGACTATGCGCTGTGTGAAGAAGAACTTCCGTTTATTTGTTTTAAACCCGCTGCCCATTAATTTCATTTGGTGGCCCCTAGTTCTTATATTATGGGAACAAGTAAAACACTTTTCCTTATTCACTTTCTCCACATTGCTCATGATTTCAATCCACTCTCCCCAATACTTCTTGCCAGAGCCCTGCCCAGTGAGAAGACCATATGATTCCCATTCTAATGGGCAATGGTCTAGTGGGCTGGGCACTAAACAGGGACTCGGGAGGCCTGGGTTCTATTGGCTCTGCCACTGGCCTACTGGGTGATCTTGGGCAAATCGCTGCACCTCTCTGTACCTCTGGTTTCCCATCTGTAAAACGACACTTGGCTTGATTGTAAAGCGCTTGAAGACCTGCTGACGAAAAGTGCTATGTAAGAGCTAAGTATTATTATTATTTATTATTATATGATTTATTATATGCCCCCATTCACAGCTGCACGGTATGGCTCAGATTGTGGAAGGCGAATAAAGTAGGAGAGAAGCTTTGTGAAAAATATTGCTGAATAATTTCAGATAGCAAATAAATCTGTGAAAATGGTGATCTGCTTGCAGCCAGTCAGAGGTGGCGTTCATCAGCTAGAACGTGTCACGAATTATTTGCTGCCGATTTAATATTATTATTTATATTCACGTGGTGCCCACAATGCGCAATGCAAACAGAGAGAAAACATGGTCTATACCCCAAAGAACTTACAAAAAAAGGGCCAGGTTTACAATTGTCCAGCACCCATAAGCGGGGCCAGATTTTTCAAAAGAGCTCAGCACCCAATATGCAACCCCGAGGCTGAGCAAGTTGAAAACCTGGCCATTTATTTCAGTTCCTGCCTGGGCACTGAGATCTCTTGACAAGTGGGCCCTGTGACCCTGATCCTGCAACTCGATGAAATCTGAGTGGGCACAGAGGTTTGCCCACATGTATTTGATTGCGGGACCAAGGATCAGAAAGACAAACAGATGCAGGCTGGGGATGGGGAGAAAACCCCAAGCAATGTGGCTGCATGTGTTGGTAGTTCTATATATGCATATATAAATGTTATATGAACCATTCATTGATGATCTCCAACTGCTCTTCTCCTGGGCCGTTATTGGCTGGCTGATTTCATGTAGGCATGGCAATAGACCTGGATCTTAAGGATATATTTGAATGAGGAGTGGGCTTCCAGACCAAAGTGCCCCTTGCAGGGGATGTTATGGCTGGGAGCTCATAGATAACTGTAGGAGAAGTGGACAAATGACTCTGGTGTAAATGGCAGAGCCCCACGGATGAGGGTGGATAAGCAGGGCCAGGCAGAGCAGCCTAGAGCCGTCGCTGTGCTTGGATGGGTTAGCTTCACTCGATAGATGAAGAGCTGCAGGGTGAAATGACTTGCTCAGGACACGAGATGAGGTTGTTCCTTTCTATAACTCTGCTCATTGCAAATATTATGCCTAGTGAAGTCTCTGGGGTGTCATTAGGATCTTTAAACTGGTGGGTTTTCTAGTGCTTTGAATCATAATTTTCAGTGTGCACGGAATTGGTTCCCACAGGGCGAAGACTGCATTCCATGATTTAGTGAGGATGGTCCCTGCCCCTCGAGCCCTCTGGCTGTCAGCTGCAGGGCATTAGTCTCCCCTGGGAATTGGTTAGAGGAAAGCCATTTCCATGAGACACGGAGGAGTCCCCTTCTGTCTCCTTGCCACAGCTAGACTCTCTGCTTGTGGCCAGCGGTGCTGAGTGTACAGATTGCTGCTTTGTGTTCCGGCCAATGCCAGGATTCACCCCTCTTCCGCCCCCCCCGCAGCCCTCCATTATTCTGCACAGGAAAGAGCCAGACTGGCTCAGTATGCAGTCAGCTTGATTCAGCCTCAAACGCAAGTAGCTGCCTGCCACACACAGAAGGAGTCCAGAATCCACATAGCAATGGACGCAGGGTAGTCCTCCTGACTCCTTTTAAAAGTCCTCGTTTCCTGCCTCAGACAGTGGGAAAGGGGGCAGTGAGCTGGGGAGTGTTTTGGTTGAGATTATTCCTGTGTAATAGCCTGGATACTGTGCAGTCCAAGAGAGGCTGGTCTAGTGGTCTGGGCTCTATTCCTGGCTCGGCCACAGACTCCGGCATGTCACGTCACCTCCGGGCGTCAGTTTCACCCTCTCTAGCATGGTGATAATCTACATTTGGCTCAGAGAGAGAATTGATTCGTTACCAAGCCTTGCTGTAACTCCAGGGCTGTTTTTTACCTCACGGTAGAGCACTTTGTACCTATACGGGGCTATATAAGTGCTAGTGTAACGCAGTAGCCAGGGTGTGTTGTGGGTCCCTAACCCACAGAGGGTGTGGGTCTGTCATCGTTCTCGGCTAGAGAGACTGGATCTTTAATTCAAGATGTAGAGAGACTTGTGCTTCTAGCTCTGGAGGGCCCCACTTCAATCCAAGATGGCGGCTGTCATGTGAGCGGAGGCTCATTTGGGATTCGAACTACATTAGGCCTCAGATACTTGGGCTCCCTCTGCCCAGAGGTGTGTAACCCACTGATCAGTGAGTGATACATGTTCTCCTGTGGTGAGTTATACAAACCCTCCCTGGCCCACGGGGTTAAAAGATCGTACTGGGCCCAGGTAGCCCACCCCTCCAGGCTTGCCGAATATGCTACAACTGGAGGAGCGGGTTAGAAGGGAGCTCAGGTAAAGGGGGGGGGTGGACATGCTGCAGCAGAGAGGAACCCTTCTATGGGAAGCTGGACAGGAGGTGGAGCCTGAGGAGAGACCACAGAGCAGGTATGGCACCAGGCAGAGCCTTCTCCAGTCACCGCCTCCTTTGAGACCAGCAGGTCTTGCAGGGCTCTGCTCCTTTGGACCCCTCGTTTCTTTTTGAGTGAGTGACTGTTTGGGCTATAGGGGCGATGCCCCAAACTGAAGGGCTCTATAGGTAGGAAGTAGCTCAGGGAAGCGAATTTGGACTTGCTGCAGGGACGACTCTGCCGGTGTCACCTCCCACAGGGCCCTGGGCTGGGACCAGATGCAGAGGGAGGGCCCAGGTCTCCCTACCTCATGCCCATAAGGGTGAGTCCCAGATGTGGGTGGAAAGTTGAAGAGTCCTGGCCTAAGATCAGGAACAGGCACCTCTACTGCCCTGACCGAGGCAAAGGACCAGAAGTTGGGTGTGCTAGGCAGTAGGCTGCCCGGGCCTCTGAGCTCTCTATGACATCCTGTCTGTGTCTGATCCACAGAGGGTGTACAACTCCCAGCTACAGAGCCTGGCTTTTCCACCTGTCTCGCTCTGGAGGGTATCGGTTAATCCCCAGTGCTGACCAGGATGGCAGCTGTCACACCATTATGATTTCGCCCAAAGATCTCCAAGTGCTTTACACGCAGTCATTAGTTTATCCTTACAGAATCTGGTCCCCACCTCGGCCCTCCTGAGGTAGATGACAGTCAACATCCCCATTTCAGAGATGAGGAAACTGAGGCACGGAGCTTGTGCCATGAGTTAGTGACAGAGTCAAGACCAGAACCCAATAATGTCAAGCCTGAGCAATGATTGCAGTGAGCCAAAGTTTAAAAAAACCTCCAACCTCCCAGCCTATTAAAAGCCATGAAAAAGTGAGAGTGGGGTGGATCATCCTGGCTCCGTCTGAGGTGAACTGTGATGCCGCAGACAACCGAATGCATTAGCAGGAGCCGTTAGGAACAGCAGTGGCACATTTAGTGTAACACATTCTAATACAACTCTCCCTGGTGCAGGGAGCAGGGGAACCATTAAGAGACATGCGAACATGCTCTTCCCTTCTAACCTGGTCTGTGTCAGTTTGCCTATCTGTGCAGAAAGTGGCAAGCACGGGGGACTGTTTGCTGGCGCTGTGTGAGGAAGCAGTAATAATTATCAGCCAGGCAAAGAAAGAGAACACGGTCAGGACTGGAGAGCGGGAAGCCAGGGCTGAGCAGTTTAATGAGCTGGAATTCCTTCTCTCCGCTTCCTTTACCTTCCGCACCACTTAGTAGTATTCTTTATATTGCAGTAGTGCTTGGAGGGCACTACTGAGATCAGGGTCCCATTGCAATAGGCCCTATACAAACCCACCGTATCTGGGCCCTGAAGAGCTTACAATCCAAATAGACAAGGCAGATAACGAGAGGGAAGGGAAACAGAGGCAAAGTGCTTTGCCAGTGGTCATGCAGCACAGCAGTGGTAGAGTTGGGAACTGAACTAAGGGTTTCCAGCTCCCAGGCTGATGCGTTATCCACTAGGACACGTTGCTTCTTGTTCCCTTCCACTTGCATTTGTTCCCCTTTCTCCCTCTTTCATCTCCCCTCCCCTTTCGCCTCTCCCTGTCACCCAGTAAGAGTTCAGCCAGTTCATTGATCCCTAAGGGACAATGGCTGGCTGGCATTTATCGACAAGCCCAGGCTGGCGAGTTCCTCGTGGCTACAGGGGCGACTGGCCGGAGAGCTCCCCCGGGGAAGGCTTGTGTTGCGCCTCGAAAGTGGCATTGGAACAACCGTGATGTGGGTTGGATGTGAGCCATGATGCCACGTGACTGGGATGTCCCCGTGGTGTCGCTGGAGATTTGTGCTGGCGATCAGTGTATTGATAGAGAGGAGAGGCAACGACTAGCTAGTGCCACTAATGGTGGAGAGCGGAGACGTTTACTGTGTGCGTTTCGCTGTCACAGGACGTTTCAAGGTGTTGCAGTGCTGGTTTGATTGCTTCGGCCCCCGGATTGTACGGCAGGTACAGGAAGTTGTGACCTCAGAGGCTTTAAATATGTATGTTGATGGGGAGAAGGAGCAGTGTCGCTTCATGGAGCACCGAATTGTGACACGGGAAACTTGGGGTTTATTCCTGGCTCTGCCACTGGCCTGCTGGGTAACCTTGGACAAGTGACTTCACCAATCTGTGCCTCAGTTTCCACAGCTGTAAAATGGGGATCATGACACTGACCTTCTTTGTAAAGTACTTTGAGATCCACAGCTGAAGAGTTGTTGTGCTGCTTCGCTGTACCCTCAGTATTCTGATACAGTAGAATCTGGGCCCACTGTATTAGGCACTGTACATACACAGCTATAGATAATGGGCAGGAGAGGAAACAGAGACACAAAGAGGGGCAGTGGTGGGGAAACTGAGGTAGACGGGGTCACCTTTGGAATGCATTGATGAAAAGCTCTATCTGAGAGCTACGGCGTATTGTTCAGTAGGGGTGGGCATGGGATCGTCTCCTCATGTGGGACCACATTCGAAGGGCTGAGGAGGTGGGGTATTATCCGGGATAACTGGATTTAGGTGACAAGGGATGTCTTTTTCTCTGGGAGGGGGAATGGGGACATCAGCACTCCTGTCTCTGGGGTCAGCTGGCCGGGAGTGCCTGGTCCAGCGCATTACTGATAACAAGCCGCTGGTGGCTAGCAGGGCCACGGGCAGCCCTGCAGATAGCAGAGTGACGGCGGCGCATCCACTAACTCGGCGAGGCGGTGAGAGCCCTGCCTCTTAACCTGACACTTGGTGATTCCCAGGGCTGGTCCCCTGCTGTTTTTCTTTTTTTGCAGGCACAGGTCGATGCTTTTAACCAGTTTTAATACTTTAAGGTCTCCATCTCCTGAGCGGGAGCTTCCCGGCAATCTCATTAATTTATCACGGGCCTGGCAGCTTCGGCTGCCACTCAATGGAAACAAAAACAACGGCTTAAGGCATCCAGCAAGTTGTTAGTTCCTCAAGAGGACAGCAAGAGGTGGGTTAAGTCCTGACAACCAGAGAAGAAGGGAGCAGGGTGGGAGGTGGCCGTGGGCTGAGGGGCGCTGGGTCCTTGTGGGAGCAGCCATGCAGTAAACACTTGGCTATTACATAGCTATTAATCCCCTTTAAACAGGTTTTTGGTGTTTACCAACTACAAGTAACTACCATATTGAATCCAGATTAAACTCACCGTTTAGAGACTTCCTGGCAGTGCTTCTGAGTTATGTTGGGGGGGGGGAACGTTGGTGTATGGGGGAGGACAGGGACAGGGGGAAGAGTGAGGTGGAAGGAGCGCAGGGTGCTGAGCGTCTCTGAGAGGGAGCTAAGCGGGGGTGGACGTCCCTCCCGGGGCTAGGCGCCTGCCAGGAGCAGAATGCAAGGGAGGAGTGGGGGGAGGGGGTAAAGAGAAGGGATGGAGAGAGAAGGAAAAGGGATGGAAGGATGTGGGGACGGGGAGGAGGGATGGAATGGACGAGAACTGGGAGGGAAGGAGATAAATAGGAGTGTGGGGGTGGTGACGGGCAGTGCAATGCCTGCAGCTCTGTGCCATCCATGGGAACAGCTCTGGCCTTCATGTCCCACATTCATTATTGCTCTGGGAAGGTTCCTCCTGCTCTCTGAGGGGAATGGCGCTCAATCCGTAGTGCAGGTGACAGGACAGGTGTGCTGAGCTCAATCGCGTGCACCAGGAGGCGGGCAGAGGGCGAGGTTGGAGCCTGAGCGGGATCTACACGTGGCATTATTTCAGGGGTGTGGGTGACTCAGCACCTTCCCTCTCGCAGTGCCACTCCCAGTTGGCTTTCCAGCACCTGGAGCTGTGGGACACAAGTGCGGGTGGCTGCCGGACTGGACTGCTAGGCGAGAGACGAGCTGCTCCGCCAGGCTCTACGGGGGAAGCCTATTCCAGAGCACCAGCAAGTAGCCAAGCCAAGCACGTGGGGCTAAGCAGCTAGGCAAGGACCAGAGAGCTGCCAGTGGTGGAGAGGAGTCCGGCTGGAGAACAAGGGGCTCTTTGCCGATGGGAGGGAGTGGGGAGAACTGGGCAGAATGACAGACCCTTGAGTCGCTGCAGCTGGAGAAACTCCAGACTTCAATGCCTGGTGGGGGGAAAGCCTGCCAGGAGGGGGCAGCGTGGCAGCAGCCCTGCTTGGGAGCCCAGAGGCAGGCCCAGAAGCCGCAGGAAGGCAGCGGGATCGTGGTACTCATGTGCTGGGGTGGTCCAAGAAATCTGGGCAGATCTTGCTGGGCCGGCTCCTCTGAAGCCCCTGCTGTAAGGGAAAGATGATGTCTGCTGGTGCCAGTGGTGGTGATGGCACTTGGAGCCAATCGCCACTCTGGCCCATTGAGAGAAGTGTGGGGCCCTGGCACATCATGTTTGCTGGGGCCTCACCCCTTCCCATTTCGCTTTATGTACGCAGACGTTACAGAAGTTGGTGGGGGCCCTGAGCTTGGGACCCTGATACAATTGTCCCCCTTTCTCTCCTCTGGTCAGCCCAGCCCCTGCATTCACAGGAAGCGGGGGGAAGGGCGGGCAAGCAATAAAGCCATGCGGGGGTGTAGGAGGGAGAGGGCGGTTGTGTGAATGCCGCTGGTTTGTGTTTTTTGTCCATCTCAATCAACCACACAATCCATTTCTCGCGGCGGTGGAGATGAAAAGGCCGCAGTTAGCAGAGGGAGTAGCAGGTGCGGCCCTTGTTACTCTGAAGGCCAATTCTCTCCCTACCTGTGACAGCGCCGGCGGAGAATGCGGATTGCCACAAATGCCTCCGACAGGCCAATCTTCTGAGATGTCACAACCCGAAGGATTCGGGGAAGGCGGCTGGGGGCTTTGTTCCGAGCTCAGGTGTGTGCCAAGGGGGCCGCAGGGAGCCGAGCGGTTTCATTCTCTTAGCCGCTATTATGGGCCGGTAAATTAAACAAGCCAGTGGCAGAGAACAAACAGCAGTGAAGTCTCCCAGGAAGACTCTCTTGTTAATCAGAATAGAAAAGGCTCCTTTTATTTAAGGATCTGAAAGACTCTGAGGTGTGTGGTTGAGGCTGGCAGCTTGGGAAGGGGGAAGGGGATGCTACACTCAATACCAAGCCTTCGCTCCTGCTGCGTTCTAGATTTGAAATCGAAAAGGGTTAACTCTATAGGTGCTGGCCTGGCCTATTGTGCGGTGGGACGGTATTTCAATTGCAGTGCTGCTGGAATGACCGCACTGCAGATGGGGCATAGGACGTGGGGCACCAACGCAGAGGTGAGGATGCCCCTGGTGCCTTATCTGTTAGGCAGCGCTGAAATGGTTAAATGTGTCACGGCTGCTTAGTTCCTAGTTCTGCTTTCATTGAAATCCAGGGCAAAACTCCCACTGAGTTCAGAGAAAGCAGCATGAGGGCTCAAATTTGTGAATTTCCTGGGCCGGATCCCCAGCTGCTGTCAACTGGACAAGTTCTGTCCAAGTCAATGGAGCTGCACTGATTTCGCCCAGCTGGGATCCGGGGCCCCGGCTTTAGGAGACACTTAATGGACCAGATTCTTAATTGTATTTCAGCCCTTTGCATGGCCAGAGAGAATCTCAGCCATCGTTTCTTTGCGAGGAGATTTCAGTGGTTTGATGTATGGCAGGAGTTTTTAAAAACTCCCTGTGTCGTCCTTCCTCTAACACACTTTGTGCTTCGCTCCTTTCATCTGAGAATCTCAAAGCACTTCACACACGATTAGCTAAGCTGCACTGCAAGGCAGGCAAGTGCATTTCTGCTGCTTTGGGGTTCTACAGCTCCTGCCAACGGAGGATCTCCCAGCTCTTTATAGACGTAAATCCATCTCCCAGCCACCCTGCATGGCAGGGGTTGGGACTATCTCCATTTTACACATGGCGGAGGAGAGCAATGAAATGATTTGCCACGGCCAGTTGTTCAGCAAGGATTAGGGTGTTTCACCAGATAAGTGATCCGTCCCCTTTATTTTAGGGGGGTTAGTTTGGATTAATGGATTGAGGCTGAGAATCAGGAAAACTTTCCTAACAGGGAGAGGGTTATCGAAGCATTTTGTGCCCTTCTGAGCCCTTCACCGGTTTCAGTGTACCTGTAAGAAGCACCATTGTCCCCATTTTACAGATGGGAAATTGAGGGACTAACGGCCAGATGTTCAAAGGTATTTAGGCACTGAAAGGTGCAGCTTGGTGCCTAACTCCTGTTTAACAATCCCACTAGGCACCTATCTGCATCTTTAGCACCTAAATCCCTTTAACAGTCTGGCCCTGAATGACTTGCCCAAGACCACAGAGCGAGGCTGTAGCAGAGCAGGAGACTGGACCTGGCTCTCCCAAGTCCCAGGATAGCACTAACCCCTGGGCCATCCTTCCTCAGGCGTATTCTTACCATGGCACAGAGAGATGCAGTGACTAGCCCTGGGTCACGGCCCAGCGGAGAAGCAGACCCAGATCTAATAGTCCAATATCTTAACCTCAAGGCTGTCCTTCCTCAGCTATTAAAGTGTGAAGTTGTGTCTCCGAGAGAGAGATGGGAACCCCGTTCCAGGGCTAGAGAGCACAACCGAGAGCACAGTCCTACACGGCCACCGAGCCGGGCCTGACAAGGCCTGCTCCATCTCACACGTCTGTTATTCTATGATTAGTCACCTGTCGTGCAGGGCATTCCCCCACCTGCCAGGTGCATCCCCCCACAATAGCAGTCACTTCCACCGACGACAACCCCTCCTTTCCTGCACCATGCTCCAGGAGTGTGTCTCCACTGAGCCACGGGGCTACATTTGCTGACGGTTTGGTCTCATGCCACTGCACCCTTGACAACAGGTGCAAGTGGAATTGATGCCTGCTTGGGCACTTTCAGAGGACGGCGCAAGTGGTGCTAAAATCTGCACCAGGTAGGAAAGAGGAGTGTTGGGGATGTGGCCTGTAACCCGTACCCATGTGGTGCTCTCAGAAGCAGACTGGGTCATGAGTGGGGTGCAAATACTTTGAAACTGCTGGTATATGTCTGAGGCTGGAGGACATCCAGCCCCAGCTACTCTGCATGGCCCCAGCGGCGGCTCCAGGCACCAGCGCTCCAAGCGCGTGCCTGGGGCTGCAAGCCGCGGGGGGCGCCCTGCCGGTCCCTGTGAGGGCGGCAGTCAGGCAGCCTTCGGCGGCGTGCCTGCGGGAGGTCCGCCGGTCCCACGGATTCGGCGGTAATTTGGCGGTGGGTTCGCTGAAGCCGCAGGACTGGCGGACCTCCCGCAGGCAAGCCGCCGAATCCGCGGGACTGGGGACCTCCTGCAGGCATGCCACCGAAGGCAGCCTCCCTGCCGTGCAGGGTGGCAAAAAAGCCTGCATGGCCCCATTAAACCAGCCAGGGACAATATTAGAGACATGCAGCAGCACCTAGTTCCCATTGTGGCTAATCTCAGAGACAAGGGTCCAGGACCAGAGGCCCAATGGACCTCATAAAGCCTCAGTTATCACCACAACAGTATTTAGAGGCTGTTCGTTCATGTCTTGCAAAGCCCCAAATGTTGGCTAGCTGCTCAGTCCAAAGGACAAGTGTGCTAATGTGGAAACTGCTACGTGTTGTGCTTGTGCGTGCCTGAAAAAGGGGCCATACAGGGTGAAAAAGAGCTCACTTTTGGTGCCTCTGCTACTCAGCAAAGCCATTGCAAGGAATCAGTCATGCCTACTGCAGTGAGTTGCACTGAGGTTGGGGCAATTCTTATCGCACCTGATTTCCCCTGCATTTAAGGACCTGCACGTGATTTGCTAAGTTTTCGAACCTTCACTTTCCTTCTGAAAACTCAACACTGCATTCTGGGCTTCCTCCCCACTGAGCCTGCAAGTGCCCCAGCAGCCATACGCTTCTGCAAATCTAGGCCTCCCAATAACTGGTTCGCAGCAAATTACTGACAGACTAATAGCGGCTAATTTAGTGGGAGTTACAGAGGCTGGTCAAATCAATCGACTGAGGCGAAATATATGAGGGAAATCAATAGCTTTCCAGAAGTAAAAAGATGTATTGGGTAATTAGCCAATGTGGCGAAGACTGTTTCAAGGTGAGGTGAATGAATCCTCAGCTGTCCCTAAGGTGCAGGCAGGGTCCATGTCAAAGTGGAGCTGGTCAGCCGTAGCAGCAGACAAGCAGGGCTTCTTTGTGCATGGGAAAGGTGGAAGAACCTTGACTCAATGGTCAGTTCCTGGCCCTCTGGCCTTGAGGGCTGCTGGGCAGAGAGCTTCAGAGTGGGGGAAAGGTGATGAAATGTCCCCTGGGTGTGTCTGCACTTGCTGGGGTGATAGCTAGGAAATCAGAGATGCAATTAATCATAAAGCCTCTTTTAAGTGTCAGCTCAGAGATGCTGGTGGTTGGATTGTATGCTGAGAACCTTGCACTTCACAGGAGGCTTCTAGGGAAGGAGTCCCCAGTCACATGCATCTCTCTGGAGAGGGAAGGACGTGATCCTGAATAGCAAATCTGCAGAGGAAGGTGGGAGAGGCAAGCACTTGCTAGTTCCAGGTTACCTGCAGATGCACTTACTGGAGGTGTAAGTGTGGCCTGTCAGAGGCAGGCGAGCAGTTTATCTGGCGTCAGGGTAAGTGTGGATGCTTTCTCCGTTCAGAGTACTTAGCACAGATTGCTGCCTTTACATTCATTCCCTTGGCTGACAGCTTAAATAGTGGCCCTGCTTATTTTTCTCCTCGGTTTGACATTATCCCATAGGCATGAGGAGTTAGAAAATAGCAATAAATTAAAGGGCTGGTTAGGATGCCCCTTACCCTTGGAACTGCTCCTGGGTAATCCCACCCTGATTATAACTGGGGAGCAGCTCTTGATGACATGCTATGATTTTACAGCCCGATACAAGGGTCAGGGAGATTGTCCCCGTGCCCCAGGTAACTGAAACAAATGGTGGAAATTCAGGAAGTGGTGGCAGCAAAAGCAATTATAAACAGGCCTTTTGTAACCCCCACTCCCTCCTCTGCATGCTCTGTGTTCTGGGGCGCTTGGAGGGCCTGGCTGTGACTTGGGGCTTGGTGCACCGGTTACTGACTGTGGTATCCAGTGATCACTCAGACCCCGGTCCTCAAAGATATTTAGGGGTCCTTAGATGCCTATTTATTTTTGAGGATCTGGGCCTCAGAGCTTAAGGTGCTTGGGAGAGATTGCTCACAGAATCCCACCCAGACTCTCTATCTGGGAAGCTCAGCCCTTAAAGATACAGTCTCCAATATCCCCAGTACAGGATACTAGACTTGACTGAATATAGCAAATCCTTTTCTCTTGTTCATCATCAAGTGAACACACTGTGGCCAAGAGGACTGTGGATTTGCTGGGAGTGCCGCTTATTAGGGGCTTGATCTGAAGCCCTTTGGACTCCCATTGTCTTCAATGTGCCGTGGACCAGGCCTAAATGGCCTGACAATCCAGTACTGAAACAGTTTTACTTTCTGTGGGACTGCCCCTGCTCCCATGGAAGCCAATGGGAGTTTGGCTGTTGACGTGAGGAGCTCGGTACCTATCCGGACCAAACTAGCTTCCAGGGAGCATTAGCATTGTGAGGATCCAATGAACATGCAATGCTGGATTTTCCTCCCAGCTGGGGATGGACCAGCACTGCCGAACCATGGCACAGCAGCTGACTCCTCCAGCCAGGAAGTCCCCCCCCACTTCTTCTGCTCCTGGCATGGCACACCCCTATGTCAGCATTTCTAGTGGGGATGCTAATACCCAGATTTCCCATCATGCTTCCTGTTCGGGTCAAAAACCCAGTTCCAAGGAGCAAGTCGTGTGTAAATAGAAAATAGGGGGGGAATTCAAGGAGCCGGCCTCATCCCTGGTATATAGTTAAGGGATGGATTCAGCTTGAGACTGTTGGCTTTGCTCTGTAAAGCCCTGTGTGTTGCAGTTCCTATGATCTCCTAGGCTGCCGGTCTCCTTGCATTTGAACCCAACTGGTGAGATCAGTTGGACCACTCGCGCTGTCGGTCCCTAGCTCTGTGTGGCTGGGGCAGGATGTTTTCAGGGTGAAGGGTCTTCCTTCTAGGATTCAGTTTCCCCTCTGCACCCTGCCCCTTCCAGTCCTGACTCAGTCCAAGTGGACTGACCTCAGGCCTACCTGCTTATCCAGGCTTTTGCCTGAGCTGGGCTAGGGAAGGGGCTGAGTTTCTGCTGGTGCTTGGGGAGTGTCTGTGTTGCAGGCAGCGTTGTTCTAAGGCACGGTCACATATAGGAGCTGATGGCAAATTGTACGTGGGCCCAGAAGTACATCTCGTCAATTGGAAAGCTAGTCAGTGAGGTTATTTAAACTTTTCTGAAGGGCGGTAAAGGTTTCCGGTTCCCATTGGCATCTCAGGGCGGTTGACTTGGGTCAGTTACTGGATCTGGACCAGTCTGACTTTCCTTGACACTGGATTTTTAGCTGGTGTAAATCAGCAAAGCTCCATCAACTTCAGTGATGCATTCCCTGTGCAGCTAGTGAAGTTTTCCTCTTCTCCTTCCCTTCCGCTCCTGCCTCCCTGCCAATCCCTTCTGGCAGGGGAGAGTGGCTAGAGACAGGGTCCTTTTTCATCGTTGACAGCCCATGAATATTCATGGGGGAATATTAAAAATGTCCGCCACATCTAGAATTAGTCATGGGGCCCTGGATAGATCCAGGATGCTTATTACAGTGGCACTGATGTCACCCACCCGTTCTGCTGTCACATACCAGGTCGCGTGGAGCTGCGGCCAAGGCGTGATTGAAGTGCTGGTCCTCATTACTCATTATGAGCGGCTCTGGCTCATCCAGCCAAGCAGGGCTGGCTCCATCCCTCTACCTGTGTGTTGTCACACACCCTAGCCAAAGCGCAGTGGCGGTCGGGAACTGTTCGCAACTCCAGGCAGCGGCATCTGGACCTAAATGCATCCCCTCAAATTAAGCAGCACCTTCTCGAAACACAAGGACGCCTCTCTACATAGAAGGGCACAATGCTTTTGCCTCTGATTTTGCAGCCCAGCGTGTCCATAACTTGTGCCTATTTTGTTCCCGCAAAATTCACAAGAAAGCACTTTGCTCAAGGTTGCCTAGCCAGAGCTCCTGAGTCAGGGTCCCCAGGTAAAGCTACCTCACACGTGACATTACAGGGCAAAGGGAGAAGCAGCTTTATTTCAATCAGACGCTGACACAGAGAAAGTCCCGCCACTCAGCTCCATAAAACCAGGAGTGGGGAATTGCCATCCTCACACACAGGTCCTCTAGTGAGACCTCCTCCCGTTGCTTAATGGCACAGCCTGAATCTCAGTACACCCTACCTTAATCTGACTGGCAAGGAGTCACCCTCTTGGTCTTGCTTAGGAGATCATTATAAGCAGGAGAGCCAGGAAAAAGCACTTGGGCGTCCTGATTCCCAGTCTCTTGCTCTAACCCTTAGATTACACTCCCTGCAACAGCTGGGAATAGAACATAAGAGTCCCAGCTCTGCGTATACTGCTCCGCCAACTAGACAACGTTGCCTCTTCCCATACCACACACCTTCCCTTGCTTCCCCAGAAGGGATCTGGCAGATGGTCGGTGCTGCCCTGGGGTGGGATGTGGCATGATTTCGCTGTTGTTTTGAGCCCAGCAGAAATTCACCTTTTCCCTTTGTTCCCCAGGAGGAAGGGACACCTGGCCCCTTTCTCCTTCGAGTTCTGGTTAAGTAGAAGAAAATCCTCGAATGAGCTGGGGCTGTACAAATGCAGACCCCAAAAAGCCCAGGATTCCTATCTGCATCCTGAACAATGATCAGGTCCCAGCTCTTCGGGGGGGTCTTCCCTCTGACACGTCCTGCTGTCAGTGAGCTCACCAGCATTTCCTCTGTGCTGTATTTGGGGGGGATATTGTTAGTCATGTGAGATTTCCACCATGTGGCGTTAACGTCACATGGGAATGGCTTGTGCAACCTTGGTGCAGCTAAATTGACCCCTGATTTGTCCTGTAGCCTGAATCCTGGACGTAACCCCAAACCTAATCTGGATCTCAGCGTCGCTCCCTTGCTCCGTGACTCATTATTTCTACTGATTCTGATCTATGTAGAACTCTTCCCTGAGGATCAGAGTCTGATCTCATACACAGCAGACGTATACTGGTGTAACTCCATTGACTTCAGTGGATTACACCGAGAGCGGGATCCCTACATCGATCTCCCATCGCGTCTCTCTCCATCTCTTCTCTTCTATCTTCTGTCTACTAGATTTATATTCTAAAACCCACAACTCGGTTGCTGAGAAATGAATGTAGCCAATAGCTAGTTAGTGCATGTCCATGCAATGCTATTGTCCTGCTGCAAAGCTATCCATCCTGCCAGCAGAAGGAACACGAGTGAGCTGACAGATCTGCTTCCCCAGGCTGCCATGACATTGACGGTGGTTTTAATAAGCTTGGAAGTGCGTGAGCCCGGCGCAGGCATGTTGTCTCAGGCTTTATGAGGAAGGCAGACAAAAAAAGTAAATCAGTGTTTGCCGAAAGGAAAAAAAAAAAAAAAGAAAAAAAAGATATGAAAAAAAAAAAAAAAAAAAAAAGGACAAAACTGTTAAGAGAGGAAAGAGGAAAACAATATTGTTGAGCTTCTGAGAGGGTGGTAGGCACAGCAGAGTGAGAAACAAAATTTAATTTAAAAGGAGAGACATGCTAGACAGAGTCTCTTTCCCTTCCAGAAACTCAGACAGAACGGAACAAATCCGCACACCGCAGCTAATAGAGCCCAACTCACCAGGCCTGAGTCTCAGATACTCCATGCTTGCATCTGGGGCAAGGAGGGGAGGAAAAGGAGGATTTAAGCCACATGTGATTGTCCAGGGGCCTGCTTGGTCCCAGGTGTAAGTTAGAGCAGCCTCAAGGAATGCTCTAACTCTTGCTCCATTTCTGATGGTCCCCAATGGCCCTGGGGTAGCAGAGAGGAACCATAATGAAGTGCATTTCAATGCCCCCTTTTGATGCCCCCCCCCTCCACTTCCTATGCTGAGTGTTGGGAACAGAGTTGGTATACAGCAGCGGTTCTCAAACTGTGGGTCGCGACCCCGTTTTAGTAGGGTCGCCAGGGCTGGTGTTAGACGTGCTGGGGCACGGGGCCAAAGCCCGAGGGCTTCAGCTCTGGGAAGTGGGCCCGAAGCCCTTGGGCTTTGGGCCCCACCCTTCCCCTCCTCCCAGGGTGGTGGGGCTCAGGCTTTGGCTTTGCCCCCCCCCCCCCCCCCCCCGCCCAGGGCAGCGGGACTCAGATGGTCTCAGGCTGCGGTCCCCCCTCTTGGGGTCGTGTACTAATATTTGTCGTCAAAAGGGGGTCACGGGGCAATGACGTTTGAGAACCGCTGATGTAGAGGCTTTGTTAGCTATAGGCCAGGTGGTAACATCTGTGCTCCAAGAAGCTAGGGTTCATGCTGCTACTGTGGTTCAATCCTGGTTTGGGGTGGAGGGTGAGGCTGTGGCATGCTGGGTGCTGAGTCATGCTGTCCTTCAGATGAAGCATTAAACGGAGGCCCCTGGTGCATGTTCCTGGTTGCCCAGTTGATATGGCAGGTGGGATGAAGTATGGGATAACCACAGAGACCTGGCACTTGCTCTTGGTGCACATGGATCCTAATCTCCCAGGTGGTATGTCGGCGACTGCTGAGCACTTAGGCCAGAAGAGGGCTCTGCATCCACAAATGGGGCCGGACTTTCAAAGTGCTCAGCATGCCATGGGCCCCCCAATGTGCTGAGTTCTCTGGGAAAAGCCAGCTACTCATTTTGGGGCTGTCTCAGGCTGGCTGGCCCCTTCAGGGGAGTCGGGCTCAGCTTGGCCTGTGATGCAGCAATTATCCCCCAGCTTAATTGCAGTGATTGGACACAGGTGGGAATGGGTGAGGCGGTGGTTGAAGTTTGTATTTTCATACGGGGTTTGTCTGGGAGCTCCAGGCAGGAGCCTGGGGAGCCCCTGCCCTGACAGAAGGGTGAACCCGTAGGGGTGATGGTGCCTGAGAAGAATACAGGTACATAGTGGGGCCAGGAGGGCACCGGGGAAAGGCTGCTGCTTTGCTGAGGGAGGAGGAAGCCCAGGGAAGAAGCTGAGGGGAACTGGAGTAGCCAGGCCTTGCCTGCTCGCTCCAAGGTCCCTGTGCTGGAACACAGAGAGGGGAGCTTGGGTTGCCCTGCTGGCCCACTGAACGCGACGGGGTGAAGACCCTGGAGACCAAGGGTGGAAGTATTAGCAGGTCCGGACTCGATCAAAGACTTGACGGGAGGCCACCGGATTCTTGTTTGTTGGACTCTGTTACCCCGGAAGGGGGGAGGCTTTAAAGTGACCTGGCTGGAGGGATGAGTCATGACAAGAGGCACCACTGCAGGGCTGGAGCAGCTGTCAGCAGGGGGCGCTAGACAAGGAGATCCCCACTGGGGCACTGGTGGTGAGTCCACTCCTCTACAGGCTCCTAAATGGGAACTGAGCTCTTGGGAAAATCTGGCCCTTGATGGCTCCTGGGCTTGCCCTGCTGGTGGCAAACACGTTGCTTTGTGAACCGCTGAGAGACGTCTCCCAGGATGACTGACTAGTGCAGTGCAAAGCCACAGGGGAGGAACCTTAGGGTCTGATCAATGGGAAAACTCTCACCGACTTCAGGAGGCTTTGGACCAAGCTCTAAATCCTTTGTTAAGGCAGGCCCTAGCAGGAGCGGCACCAGGGTTTTTGCCGCCCTAGGCGGCAGCGCTCCTCCTCTGAGCATTCGGCGGCGGGGGGGTCCTTCCGCGCCGCGTCTTCGGGGCACTTTGGCGGCGGGTCCCGGAGCGAGTGAAGGACCCGCCGCCGAATTTCCGCCGAAGACCCGGAGCGGAAGGACCCCCCGTCGCCGAATTTCCACTGAGGACGGCAAAATGCCGCCCCCCAAATCCTGCTGCCGTAGGCCCTAGGCATCCCAGGCCAGACACAGAATGTGCAGGGAAAATCTGAGCCCCAAGACTGAACATAGCCCTGACTCTCCTAAAAAGCCTTCTCACGTGGGCAGTCTTTGGGGTTTTCTTTGCATCGCAGACCAGCTTGCTGTCTGAACAATTGATTTTGAATCATTCGCTTGTGGACTTTTTTAGCTACAGTGTCTCTAAGGAGAGCAGCACCCAGCGCTGATGAGCTGCAATTTCCGACCTCTTCTTATTTGAACACAACCACATGGCTTCATTCCACAATAGATTAATGATCAGCATGTTCCTGGGCTGAAGATTTGTTTAACATACTTCAGCCTGGTGTGAACTGTCACAGTTGAATAATTAACCTCTAGCGACAGAAGCCCAGAATGGAAATCCTGACATTACCATAACAAACTAGATCATTAATCATAATGTCTAGGGACCAGCCAAGAATGGGGCCTCATGGCTAGGGCCCTACCAAATTCACAGTCCATTTTGGTCAATTTCAGTCATAGGATTTTAAGAATCATAAATTTCACAGTTTCAGAGATTTCAATCTGAAATTCCATGGTATTGTAACTGGGGGGGGGGTCCCAGACCAAAACAGAGTCGTGGGGCGGGGTGGGTGTCGCAAGGGTAGGGAGGTTGTGGTATTGCCACCCTTACTTCTGTGCTGCTGCCTTCAGAGCTGGGCGGCCGGAGGGCAACTGCTGGTCAGGCTCCGAGATCTGAAGGTAGCGCCAGCAGCAGCGCAGAAGTAAGGTTGGCAATGCCATACCATGCCACCCTCACTTCTGCACTGCTGCTGGCGGCAGCGCTGCCTTCAGAGCTGGGCTCTCGGCCAGCAGCCACCGCTCTCCAGCTGCCCAGCTCTGTGAAATCTGGTCTTCCCTACAATAGCCAGATTTCACAGGGGAGATCAGATTTCACGGTCTGTGACACGTTTTACACAGCTGTGAATTTGGTAGGGCCCTACTCATGGTGCAAGGTGCTGTACTGACGCAGAGAAGCAGATGGTCCCTGCCGTGAAAAACTACAATCTATATAGATCAGACAGACATGGGCAGGGGTGGGGGGAAGAGTAGAACACACCCTTGGCTGCAGACTTGGTAGCGTTAACAGATGAGTAGAGAACCGGTTGGGATAGAATAAGCAGCAATCCAAACTCTTGCCCCAAATTCCAAAAAATTTGACAACTTTTTATCTCCCTCATGATTAGAGCGGGATAGAATTGGTGGTGATGGGGAATGGCTTTTTTCTCAAACACAAATTTTTGCAGAAAATCTCTGCGTCTTTCAAAATGTTTTATTTTCTGTTTGAAAAAATGAATGTTTCAGTTTTCAAAAAACAATGTTTTCAGGGGTTTTTTTGGGGGGGGGGAGGGGAGGTTGCTAACTGCAAAATGGAAAATTTCTGTGCATTTTTGTAATGAAATATTTTTCTTTCAAAAATTTTCATGGAAAACCCCATTTTCTAACCAGCTCTAATAATTTTTTTCCAAGGTTGTGGCCTTAAGTCAGGCAGAGAAGTGATGAAATGCAGTAAGTGAGCGCCTTCTGCTCAGGCTTCCAGGCTAGCTGCAGATTTTCTGCCACTTAACCTTTTTGGGACATACAGGTATTTGTAACCCAGTCCCTCAGTGTGGCGCTCTGTCACCCTCTAGTGGTGGCTGGGCCACGCATAGCGGTTGAGGAGTACAGCTGGGCAGGAACCAGAATTTTGGTCCCTTGTAAACTTTTACTTTTCCAAGTTGTTTTTCCATTCCAAACTAGAACAAAAAGTTGGAAATAAGAATTTTTCTGCAGGATGGAAATGTTTAAACACTCCATTTTTGTAAGAATAAAATGGAATTTTTCAAAAATTTCTGGGTGGGCAAGCTGGCTCTTCAGATGCCTGGATGCCTTGCTTAGCTGGAGAGCTGGCCAGTGCGGGGAGCAAACGGTCTTGGAACTTTTCAATTTGTTTTTGACCAGCTCTATTGATGAACCTGCTATAGGCTTGGCTACCAGAGCTGGCTCTTTAGCTCAGGCAGTAGAGTGGTATGCTTTAAGATCCATGGGTCTCAGGTGTTATTCCCCACTGCCAATGACTTGCACAGTGTTCCATATCCAACCCAAAGATGAATTCTGCTCTTAGGCGGAGCCAACATCTGGGGTATCCCCTAATTTCAATGGACTTTTAACTCCAGTGACTATATTAAAGCCACTATAGTAAAGCCACTAGCAATAGACACTTGTTCTCTTTTCCTCTCTCATACACACATACCCTAAAACAGCACTGACTCTTCCAAATCCCCACGCAGCATGGCCTTTCCCCCTTTGCTGGAAGTTTCATGTTTCAAATTTCCTTGTCCTTCAAACATCCAATGCACGCTAGGTTCACAGTGGCAGGGAACATCAGGCAAGTGGTGAGGTGCTGTTTGGTAATCAGAGGTGATAGTGTTTTCCACAGCTTGTAGCTAAAGATAAGTGTCTTTATCTAAACTGTGACCCAAGCTGTCTGCAAAGGACAGGACAAAGATCTGGTGTGGCCAGAAGTGTGTCTTCATCTCTGCCTGTATAGCTAGATTAGGTAGACTCTGTAAATACGAATACAAGCATGCAGTTACTGTGATCACCCAGTATCTGGTTCCCAATTCAGTAAGGTGTCTAACTCAAAGCATGGGAGATGTCCCATTGGGATTACACATGTGCTTAAAGCAGGGGTGGGCAAACTTTTTGGCCCGAGGGCCACATCTGGGTGGGGAAATTGTATGCAGTGCCATGAATGTAAGGCTGGGGCAAGGGGTTGGGGTGTGGGCTCCGGCCTGGCGCTGCTTACCTTGAGCAGCAACGGGGTGGCAGCAGCGCACAGCGGGGCTAAGGCAGGCTCCCTGCCTGCCCTGGCCCCGCGCCGCTCCCGGAAGTGGCCGGCACCACATCCCTGCGGCCCCTGGGAGAGGGAGGGGCAGAGGGCTCCACGCGGTGCCCTCACCTGCGTGTACCTCCCCTGAAGGTCCCATTGGCCGCAGTTTCCTGTTCCCGGCCAATGGGAGCTGCGGGGTGCAGTGCCTGCAGGTGAGGGCAGTGCCTGCAGGTGAGGGCAGCGCATGGAGCCCTCTGCCCCCCCATCGCCGCAGGGACTGGATGCCGGCTGCTTCCGGGAGCAGCTCGGGGCCTGCGGTGCCATGGGGGTGGCAGTCCCGCGGGCCGGATCCAAAGCCCTGATGAGCCAGATCCGGCCCACGGGCCATAGGTTGCTCACCCCGGCTTAAAGATAGGGATGTGCTGATGTACCTTGCTGGACTGGGGCCATAATATCAGCCTAAAGTCTTACTTTATATGCATATGCCATATAATAATAATAATAAACCCTGCCTCACATGGAGCCTATTCCTGCTCTCATTGAAGTCAAATGTGAAACTCCCACTGACTCTGCTGGTGGCAGGACCAGCCTTCAAACTATAAGGAGGATGCAGACTGGCCAGTACGCCCAAGCCAAGGTGTCTCAACGCCCATTAGAACCCAGCTTTTGTCTCCAGCCCTCGGTGGAACCAGCTCATCTTCAGAGTTTGGGCAGAATTACTGGGTCCTGAGCAGGGTTTGGTGGAATCAGACAGGAGTTGAGAGGAAGGGGTGAAATCTGACTAGGTTGGAGCAGTCTGCTGATTCTGGAGAGAAGTGGATGTAATGAACAGGGCTGGTCAAAAATGATTTTTTTTCCCCATGCAAAAATGTTTTAAAATATTTCCCCCCTTTTTTATTTTATTTTTATTTTCTGGGTAAGAAAATATATTGATTCAAAATGCTGTGACCAGCCTTTGTTTGAGTAGCTGAAAAATTCCCCGTTTGTGCGGGTTCGTTTTTCAGAGAGAGCATGTGGGGCAGGACCAGAGCTGATGCATCGGCTTGCTGGGATTTTTCCCAGCTCCAGGCTGAAGCGTGTGTGTGTGTTGTATCGCATTTGCTGTGGCAGTCTCTAGCAGGAAAACACGTTACCTTTCTCTTCCTCCTTGTGACTTCCCCTCCCCCCCTTCCAACTCCAGGTAGAATAATTGCTCAAAAAACAGACAGAAGAAGAAACAACAACCTGTCTCCGAGGCCTGGACTTACCCAGATATGCAGCACGGTGCAAGTGAAAACCACGCCAGTGTCTGGGAGAACTCACTCCTGGTGAGTTAAAATCCATCCTGTAAAATGTAGAACTTCTCTGACTATCCACACTGACTCCTTTCTCCACTTCCCATCCTATTCCCTCCTTCCATAGCAACCAGATCCTTGCCTAAATAGCTTAATACCATAAACCCAACCCTAAACAAGCCTCCACTCCCTCTCCCTACCCCCACCAACCGGCAGGCCCTACCCAAACAAGCCCCCTCCTTTGGGTGGTGGTCCACTGGAGGAGAGGGCTTATGGGTTGGCACACTCTTTATTGGGCTTGGCCTAGGTTGCCTGGGCCAATCTGATAAGTTCTGGAGCTTCTCCAAGGCCAGGGGGTAGAGTGGGGAAGTGGCCAGGAGAGCTGTGAGAGTTGAAGGTGGTAGCTAGTTCCACTGAGATAGACCTCAGCCAAGGTCAAGGTATGTGTCTGCATTGGGCATGGATTTATCGGCACCTAAAAATTAAGATTAGGGCTCAGCTCAGGAGCTGGACTGAGTTTTGGACTGGTCTTTCTTTCTCCAGTCCAACCCCTCTGGCTCCGAGCCAACACATTGCTGAACCGATTTCACTGAGATGGGACAGAAGCTCTCCTGAGACCCAGGAGACAATTTCTCTCCTGTTTCTGGCCAAGCTGCAGCCGGAGTCTCCAGACAGCCTCTTATATAAGGCATCAATATTTAAAGATGAAAAATGTTTCCTGTTGGAGTAGTAAAGCCACTTTTTAAAATTATGTGTGTTCTGGTCAGGGCCCCCGGGAGAAGGGTTCACCAGCTACAGAGACACACGATTCCAGGTGAATTGTTGGGGCAAAGCACTGGCATGGCTGAGTCTGGCTTTCCTGGCAGCACAGCGATTTGTGACAGCCATCAGGCCGCTAGATGCTCCTGAATGTGAGCTGCAGGGGGCGCTGTTAGCTGCCTTTGTACCTGCCGGAAGGGGGCAGGAGCTGTTCTGCTACAGGAGGAGCATGAGACGAGCCGCAGAGGATCAGTCTCTATTCCCCAAGCGCCATCCATCATTCCCACAGCGTGCAAACTCCTGAGACGGGTTCATCTTCTTTCTGCATTGTGTGAATCGCAGGGTTAAGGCCCCGATTCAGGAACGCATGTGTGGCTGTGCGTTCCTGAATCAGGGCCTTTGTGTTTCATGGCACTCCCTAAGGCAACGTACTGCAATGGGGTTGTTCTCCCCAAGTGCCTTGGCTCGCTTTTCTCTAGAGCGAGACGTGCGGGGGGCGAGGGGGGAGAGCTCCAGTTTGCTCAAATTCCATTCTGGGAACTAACATTTGCAGATGGAAATTCCCTCCCCACTTTCTCCTGGATCCACAATCCTCCTTCATTTTCTGTCTCAGGCCATCACACAGTGTGGCTGTGCAGCTCCCAACAGCTGCTGTGTTGCACCCCAGAGGTGGCTGCATTTCAGTGAAGTGGTTGCTTTAGGATTCATTAAGAGAAAAGGTGCTGTATAAATATTCTCTCTTCTTCTCTGATTCCCTTCCCACTTCTCCAGCCCCCCCCTTCTCTCTTTCTCCCCCTTTGCTCATCTTTCTCCCTCTCCTTCCCCTCTCCAGCCAGTGATTCCTCAAGATGCACCTGGTCACACCCAGCCTCCCTCTGAGGGTACGGGCTAAGGTTGGCCTCCTCTGTGCTGAGGCTCTCCCCAAGTGTGCATGCCGCTCAGGGGAGGAGCGCTGGCTTTGCACCGGACCTGGCATAGCTGGAGTCAGCTCCCAGAAGCCAGGATGCAGTGTGAAGATGTGGGGGGGGGCGGGGGGGTGAGGTGACCAGCTCTCTTCGCACTTTGCAATTTTCTAAGGGGGCCTGGTAATAACTCCTCATGGCACATCGCAAACTAGGGGTGAGGAATGCCTTAATTGGGACCGTCCCATGGGTGTCCGGTCCTCTGCACCGCTTGATGTCTTGCATTAGCTCCGTGTTCTGCAGCTGCTCCTGCTGTTTGTTTGTCTTAGCTTCAAGTCGGCTCTTAAAGCAGCGAGGTCACTTGGAGGTCAGTCGCAGCCGAGGAGCTCATGCTGCCAGTGCAGCTGTATCCCGGGAGGCAGGCACAGGTGGCCTGGGCACTACCAAATAACTCTCTACCTTCCACTAGCGTCTTTCATCGGAGTGTCTCAAAGAGCTGGGAGCTGGGTCAGAGCATCACCCCCATTTTACAGATGGGGAAACCGAGGCATGGGGCAGTTATAAGTTTATACTGAGGCTCCTGCTTATACAAGAAGCCAGTGGTAGAGGTGGGAATAGAACCCAGGAGTTCTGCTGTCTAGCCACTATGCAAACGGTACCCCTTTCACTGGCAGGGACTTCAGCCCGGGGCTCCAAATGTCCTGACCTGTCCCAGTCCATTGCAACATCCTTCGGGCCCTGGAGCTGGATCCAGGGGCTGTGCACGCAGGATAGCTACGAGAGGGAAGTACTTGGAGACAAGATTAACAGATTCCAGTCACGAGCCTCAGCAAAGCTGGCCTTTAAATTTAATTTACATTCCAGGGGTTTTGTCCCCCTGTATTGCTGTTTTCTTCCATAAACTGTACACTATAATCTGTCGGCAAAACATGCCTCTTTCTGCCAGGCAACCACCCAGCTAAAGCCATCCAGGCGCTTTGCCGGACAGTCTGCCCTGGCTGCCTTGCTGTGCAGAAAGGTGTCGGCCTCTCGGTGTTAGAATGTGTTTCAGATTGTACGAACCGGAGCCAAGGCAGCATCTCAGTTCACACGGAGCAGAGGCTTTTCCACTCAGCAGCGTGGCAGCTTCTGCTAGTTGCTAACATGTCACGTCATGGGGAGAGCGAAGAAGAGACATGCTCAGACCTGTCCCAGACTGGTGTTTTCCTAGCTCCGCTCGGTGCAGCGGGTGAGGGATAGAGACGGGGAGAGCAAGAGATCCGTTGGCATTAAGGCAGTGAATGAGCCTGAGAGAAAGGGGAAGACAGGAAAGAAGAGGAGAGGGAGAGGAAGTGTAGGAGAGAGCCAGGGTGTTTAAAGGGATAGAAAGAGGAGACGGGCAAATGGATGCAGATGGGCAGAGAGGCAGATGAGAATGGTGCTGACTGTGAAAGAAAAGCCCCATGGGACTGGAAGGCTGAGGGCTGGAGGTGGGCAGAGCTGCCTGGAGAAGCAGACGACTCCTGCCAAAAACCATTAGCTTGTTGGTGAGCTGAACAGACGACTTGTCACACTCCGGAGTGGATCTGTGACCTTCCCCCCCACCGGGCTGTCATTGCCCTGAGCGTGGACTGCTTGTGTGGGGAGAGATGACAGAGGCAGAAACCACTGGGCAGCAAACCCCAGAGGGAATCGCTTTCTTCTAGCACTGAACAAGGAACTTTATCCGAATAAGGGAAATGGTGTTCGCCCCAGACCTATGCATTTTCTGCTTCACTGTAGAGCTTCCACCAAGAGGCTTTCCCAGATCCCCCTTGCGTGGCTTCCTGCCATAGATTTAAAGAAACAGCCCATGCATCCTCATGTCTTACCCCCTCCCGTTTCCCTGTACTAACAGTCTTTAACAAGAATAAATATTTATTTAACAACAAATTATAGATCCAGACGAGTCACTGGCTTTGCTGCACATCCGGTCTCTTCTGGTCTTGGCCGGTTGATTCATTGGAATGATCAGACCCCAAGCTGTAGACTCCTGCTCAGTCTGCTTAGAACTCTCCTCAGCAGCGTCATCGCCCTTCATTCAGCCCGCAGAGCTGCTACCAGAGTGATGTGGCAATTCAGCTGTTTGGAATTAGCTGGATATTGTCCTGAGCACCTTGGATCAGCTTGAACTATGCAGGGTCCAGGGACAAGAGTTGGGCTTGTCCCATATGTGTCCTCATCCAGTACTGGGTCTCCTGGTTTCAGAAAGGATAAGCTGTGGATGCATTCCAATAATTGAAGGGGGGAACAAACCTGACACCTGTAAGATCTGATGTGTCGCAGCCTCCCTTCTTTCCTATAGGGCCATGCAGGACAAAGGGCGGTATATTGTCCTGAACCGTCAACCCATCAGTCAATGAGCTGGGTGTAGGCTCTGGTGACAGTGGAGAGAGGGCTGGAGTAGAGAGGAGTCCTTGGGAGTGCGAGTATACTACTACTTATTAGTGTCACTTCTGGACCGATGAGGTCACCTGGCCCTAAACGACCAGCTGCTGATTATCAGCTGATGTGAAACATGTTCTGGTGGCTTTTCGGTCACAAAAGGGAAGTCGGATGATGTCCAGCAAAGAGCAGGCTCTAGCGAGTTGAGATGGCTGGTGGGCGGGTTGGTCACAGAGAGCGGGGCTGGTAGGGGATGCTGGAGCAGGTGGTTGGCCATAAGAACCGGGAATGGCCGGAGCGGGCCAGTTGTGGTTGTAGGGAGAAGCCTGTTTCTCACCTTAATGCCAATTGAACCTACCTCGTTGTGAGCACCTTGACCTGACTGCTCGTGTTTGTAACAACTCTGGTCCCAGCTCCCACGGCCACTTGTGATTAAACAACAAACTGGGTCTGATGTATTCCAAACCCTGTGCTTTTAATAATCACTAGGTGGAAACTGCAGGGATGTGCACTCCTGCCTCCCAAGCTGTCAGGAGGGAGGGCCTGGCTCACCTTGCCCTCGGCCGGCGCCTTAGAAGAGCGACCATCCTGTCAGAACAGTGACCTCCAGCTGGGCTGCTGAGTCCCCTCTGCTCTAAGGATTTGGCAGGGACCCTGCTGAATCGTGGCCGGTTTACTCCCCCCTCCCCTTCCTTTCCCTGTCAGTTGACTCTACAGTTGCTGCTGAAGGCAGATACCAGGCTCCAGGGCCCCGGAGGGGGTTTGGAGGTGAAAAATCTCCACGGACAGCAAATAAAAGTTCCCCTTAGAGTAGCACAGGCTTTGAGGTTTGTGCTGGAGAAAATCCATCTCGGAAGTGGCTGTTCTTTCTCCCTCCTGCTCTGCTCTCTCTCTCTATCTCTGTCCTTTTGCTTGAATCTCCCTCATCAGACTTTAATGACGTTCCCAGTTACTGCCACTAATGAAGGACCATGACTTTCACTAACCGGCCAGCCGAGATGGATTCTTCATGATTGACTAGATAGCCCGAGAGGGGCTGCGTGACAGCTCTCCTCCCAGGAGCTTTAAACAAATTCTCTTGTCTCTAATCGAGTTCCTTCCAGGATTAATGAAGCCCTGAGATCACTTTTATCTGCTGGAACAAGATGGAGCTGCTTCCAGAATCAAAGTCCCCCAGTGAGCAATGAAATGGCTGATTCGGGAGAGC
>NW_020664543.1:13018067-13062121 GCF_002925995.2 Terrapene triunguis | reverse complement strand
CTGCCCTGGAAAGGATGGTAGCTTAGCTGTGTTCATGGCACAGAGGTCCAGCACTGGCCAGCCACCCTCAAGGCTGTCTGGCTGATGGATGGGGAGGGGCGGGGAGTTTCCCACCAGCTCTGCCACAGCCCCAGAGAGGTGGGGAGCTGGGAACCCAGCGGGGCAGGTGCTGCTGGGGCGAGGGCTGCTGGTTCTGTCACAGCCGGAGGGTGCGGAGGGGTTTCCTTTAGTCCCTTTGCTCTGACTCCAGAGGCGCACAACTGCACAGACTGTTTATTCAGAGCCCTGTTTCTATGGCAACGTTCCATTGTGTGTGAGCTGATAGTGCGAGCCCTCGGTGGAGCCTCCTGGGGGGGGAAGGAAAAGCCTCCTGCTCATTGAGATGCACCTGACAGCACTGCAGGGCTGAGGGGAAGCCTCTCTGCACAGGCCGGGAGGCAGGGAACCCCAGGCCTAGTGTGGCGGAGGAGCAGTGCAGCTGGAAAAGCCCTCTGAGGCTATGGAGTCTGTCTGCTCACTGGCCATGGCAGAGGTTACACAGATACCACCCTTGATCTCAGCCTGAATGGGAACCACTGAAGTATCCTCGTCCTGGGCCAGTACGGCCCCCGGACCCCCAGCTCATTCACAGTGATTATTACCAGCATCTCTCCCAGAGCAAATAATGATTGAATTAAAAACCCAGTCCCCGCGGCCCCCTAAGAGCTTCAGCCTGTCTGTCAGCAGCTGTCTGGGATGGCAGAGGGGAGCGGAGGGCTGTTATGTAAGATCCTGGCAACACGTGAACTTCCCTCTCCAGCACCAGCCGCTTTGCTTTCCCGAGAGCTGTGCTTGCCTGGCTGCCCCATCCCAGCCCTGGCCGGCCCGGCCAGTGGGACAGCCGAGCGGCCCCTCCCACTGGGACAAGGCCAGGTTTGCCCTGTGGGACTGTGAGGAAAGGTATAGGGGATTGTAGGGGCAATGGGGAAGGCCTAGGAGGCGCTCTGCTAAGAGCGGGAGAGGAAGGGCTGGGGGCTCTTGAAGGGCAGGAGGGAAAGGTACTGGGGATGGATTCCAGTGGAGCTTTCCCAAGGACGGCAAGGGGAGCTGTCAGAGGCCTTGCGGGGTGGAGGGGAAGGCTGCCCTGCCCTGTCACCCCACTTGTCCCATATGGGTTAATTGGGGCCTGGGCTTCAGCACAAACACATCCTCAGGTTAGGGTGACCAGATGTCCCGATTTTATAGGGACAGTCCCAATTTTGGGGGCTTTTTCTTATATAGGCTCCTATTGCCCCCCACCCCATCCCGATTTTTCACACTTGCTGTCTGGTCACCCTACCTCAGGTGCATGGTTCAGCACAGTCCTTGGTATCATGTGACAACTGCCCCCCAATTCCTCACCTCTTGGGACAGCGGCTCTCTGCATGTGGGCTAGGGTAGCCAACTTGGTAATATTTAAAAAACGGACACTCCAGTAGGAGTGCCGGAACCTCCCCTGCCTTGCCTCTTCCCCCCCCCCACCCCTCCCGAGACCCTGCTCCCCGCCTCTTCCCCCAAGGCTCAGTCCCCATCCACTCCTCTTTTCCTGCCCCCCCCACCCCCGGTCACTCACTGCTTTTCCCCTCCAACTCTCCCTGCCTGGGTCAGGAGGGACTTGCCTGCTTTGCCGGGGCTGGGCGCTGCAGCCACCCGACACAGGTAGGAAGCGGCCCTTGCTGAGAAAGGGGCTGGTGCGGGTGATGACCCAGTGCCTCCCCACCTCCCTCAAGCGCAGTAATAGGACTTTGGGTGTCCGGTCAGTACAGCTGACTGGACACTATCAGGTCCAGTTTTTGATCAGACTTTCAGGTTGAAAACCAGGCACCCGGCCACCCTAATGTGAGGGTGCCTGGGGCCAGCGCTGCTACTCTGAGGGGGAGATGGATGATACAGGAGTACTGCTGAGAGGGGACAGAACCCATGTAGTGTCAGCTCTTGTGCTTTCCAGGCCCACCGGCACAGGGAGGTGACTGGAGAAGGCATTGTCTGGCAGCCTCTCCCTTTGCTCCAGGACCCTGACACAGGGACGGAGGCTGATGTTTGGGTTTGCACGTGTGCGGCAGACCCTGTATCACAGAAACATGCCAAGCTCATCTTTGTCTCTGACTCTCCGTGGGCAGTCTTGCTACCCACATGCTCGTAAAGGACCCTATGCATCCAGGCCCAGCTTCCAGATTGCTCAATGGCTCCAGCACCAGAACCCTGGTTGGCTAGTGCTCATTCTCTCTGCAGCGTATAGACTATCCTTCCTGCTCCTTCCCACCCACCAGAGGCCTGGCGCCATCCAGGCCCCCCTGTCAAAGCGCCTTCCTTCCCCGCTGTGTTTGTCAAGTCCTTGGCATTCTCACTAGGCTATGCCCCCGCAGCCTTCAGCATTGTGGAAAATTGGAAAGAGTCCATTGGAGGGCAACAAAAATGATTAGGGGGCTGGAGCACATGACTTATGAGGAGAGGTTGAGGGAACTGGGATTATTTAGTCTGCAGAAGAGAAGAATGAGGGGAGATTTGATAGCTGCTTTCAACTACCTGAAGGGGGTTCCAAAGAGGATGAATCTAGACTGTTCTCAGTGGTGGCAGATGACAGAACAAGGAGCAATGGTCTCAAGTTGCAGTGGGGGAGGTTTAGGTTGGATATTAGGAAAAATGTTTTCACTAGGAGGGCGGTGAAGCACTGGAATGGGTTACCTAGGGAGGTGGAGGAATCTCCTTCCTTAGAGGTTTTTAAGGTCAGGCTTGGCAAAGCCCTGGCTGGGATGATTTAGTTGGGAATTGGTCCTGTTTTGAGCAGGGGGTTGGACTAGATGACCTCCTGAGGTCCCTTCCAACCCTGATATTCTATGATTCTCTGATTGATGTGGTACTGTGGGAGGGTGGAGACTGCGTGGCTCACTAGGTGGGGTTGGAGAGGGATGGAGCCCCATGTGTCTTTCTTTATTGAGGGTCCCACAGATGCTAGCGTCCTCTCCTCTAGCCCCCCGGGATTGTTTCTTAGCAGAACGATGAAGGGGAAGGACCAGACAGCAACATGGCTGTTCCCTGGGAGGTGACTGATGAGCTGATGTAGCCTGTAGTTCCCAAATATAATTTACTCTGCAATTACTGCCTGCTCCCTGCAAGGTGAGTGCCTGGGCGCGATGGGGGTAGCATGGGCCTGCCTGGGGTGGGGGTGCATTTAAAAGCAATAGAACAAGCTGAGCTCAAGAAATGAATTCCCCATCCCTGTGTTGGGGGCCGTTGCTTTGAGCACCATAGCCCTGAGTTATGAGCAGCAGCCCCGTGGGGAGGGTGCGGGGGCAAATATGGAGGGAACTGTGCCTCCAGGCTCAGGGTTCTCGAGCCTCTGGGGAATCTGGAGTGAGCAGTAAGAATCTCAGCTGCTCTCCGCAGGAAATCTGTACTGGGCTGGGTATTAGAGAGGAGTTTTCTGAGCTGTGGCCGACGCCAGCCTTCTTACAGCCTGTCCTGTAATGATGTGCCTGCAGATTGACTGCTGATAGCACGTACAAGGATTGAACTGGGGTGGTGGCATATGTGGGTGAATGGACATGCATGTATGTGTGTCCGGGAGCCTGTGTGCGAATGTGCATGGGGGGTGGGGTGTAGATAGAGGGCTCTAGTTTAGCATCCTATTTCCTCACCTCATGTCTGCAGCCCTGTCCCACCGGACCCACTTCAGCCCCCTAATCCCAACCTTCATAGCCACAGGCTGAGCCCAGAGGGAGCCCATTTGCAGGGCTGCACTTCCGAGCCTTATGCTGAGTTCCATTCCCTGCTCTGCTGTGGGGAAGCAGGATGGAAATGGGGCTAATGCAGTTTCATCCTTCTGAGGGGGTGGGGGAACAACCCAAGCCCCACCCTTGTGATTGTAACAGCCAAGCTAGAAATCCGTTTTTCCTTGCTCCAACCTATGGTAATTTGCTGAGTCCTCCCTGAATCAGCACGTCTTGGTCACATCACCTCAGGGCCTGTGAGCTGCAGATGGAGACAGGGAATTGCTGCCTGTAGCACTAGATAACAGCTGGGCTTTAGCAGGTGAGCTGAGGGTTGCCAACCCTCCAGGATTGTCCTGGAGTCTCCAGGAATTAAAGATTACTCTTTAATTAAAGATTGTCATGTGACGAAACCTCTATCACCCAACTATCTAGGCACATTGGCTGGGATTCACGTGTCCTGTCCAGTGGTAGACTACTCACTGTTTTTTTCTGTGCTGCTGGGGCCAGGGGGGCCTCGTCCTCTCCCCAGTTGACAGAGGCTATGTCTACCCTGGCAATATTTGGGAAGTTTCCCACGATGCACTGCCACCAGTGCAGTATCTCCCCTAGCAGTAGCAGTGGATGGAGCACTAGTGTAGATCAGATTCAGGTAAATCTCTGTGTAATCTAAAGCTCCTCTGACAGTTCTAGAGAAGACAGGGCCAGCTTTAGCACAGGTTCATAGGTTCCACTGTGCCCACAGAATTCAGGAAACCAAGGGGGCAAAACCAGGCAACATGCATTTCTGTAGGCCATCTGTCAGGGATCATCTAGATATACTTGGTCCTACCTACTGAGCTCTCCAGGATGAGCTCTCCGGATCCTTTCCAGCCCTACATTTCTATGACTCTGTGGTGAATTCTGGTAGCATTTGGTGCTTTGGAGGTAGGAAAGGGGAGTTGTGATTCAGATGCAGGGGAGTGGTGTTGTCTACCTGTGCTCTGTTTGAGCAGGCTTTCCTCATGTGGACAGAACCTTATCTTAAAGCTTTGCTGCTGCCCTGTGGAGAACCTTCTGCTTAGAGCGAGTGCACTGAAGCAATCCCTAGTGCAATTCCAGTTACGACCCCGTAAAGAACTCAGTGGAGTTCCAGCAGGGATGCTGTGATAAATGAAGGGGGCGGGGGAGTAGCTCCCTTTTATGGACACCCAGCCAGCCAGTTAGCTACAAAATCCCTTTTAGTAGCTGTTCTCTACTTGCTTTACCTGTAAAGGGTTTTTTAAAAAAAGCCCATAGGTAAAAGGAAGGGAGTGGGCATCTGACCAAAAGAGCCAATGGGAGGGTTAGAACTTTTTAAAATTGGGAAAGAACTTTCCCTTTGTCTGTCTGTCTGTTGTTCTCCGGAGAGAGGGGACAGACCAAAACAGGGCTGAAGCTATGCTGTAAAAAGCTGTGAACCAGGTATGAAAATCACCAGATCATACCTAAAAACTACTCAATTTGAAACCCCAGATATGTAAGTAGATCAGGAAATGTCTAGAAAGATGTGATTAGGTTTATCTCTCTTATTTCTGTAAGGCTTGTGGACTCCTCTGTGCTAACCCCCAAATATTTTGCGTGTAATCTTTAAGCTGGACCTCAAGAAAACCATTCTTGATGTTTAATTATTATATTTAATCTTTTTAAATCTAGCAATAGCCTAAGTTCCAGATGTCTTTTCTTTTTGTTTTTAATAAAATTTACCTTTTTTAAGAACAGGATTGGGTTTTTTGTGTCCTAAGAGGTTTGTGCATATGTTGTTTAATTAGCTGGTGGTAACAGCTGATTTCCTTTGTTTTCTTTCTCAGCTCTTCCCTAGATGGGGGCAGTGAAGGGCTTGAGGGTACCCGATAGGGAGGAATTCCCAAGTGCGCCTTCCTGGGCTGAGGGGTTTTTTTGCACTTGGGTGGTGGCAGCATCTACTGATCGAAGGTTAGAGAAAAGCTGTAATCTTGGGAGTTTAATAGAAGCCTGGAATGGCCAGTATTAATTTTTAGAGTCCTTGTGGGCCCCCACCATCTGCATTCGAAGTGCCAGAGTGGGGAATCAGCCTTGACAGATGCTTTGGGCCCAGTATGTTTTCTGCTTCATGTCTGTCTCTCTTTCCCTGGAGTTTTTATTACTAGGCTCTTTCGTGTTAAAAATAAACACAAACCAGGATTTTTTTTTCTTTTGAGGTTTCTCTGCTTGTTCCCCACCTGGCACCACAAATGTTGGTGTGTTCATGGTGATCTCTGTGGCCACTGATCGTGGAAGATTGTGACTGCACGTGAGGAATAAGCAACAGCGGCCGGAAGCCCAGGGGAGACTCAGGAAACAAGGATCCTGTTCTCCTGCAGATGTCCCTCATCAGAGGGAACAGACCAACATGAGAAGCGGAGGTGAGAAGAACTCCCCACTTGTCATATGGTGGGAAACTCTCCAGAAATGGCAATCTTTGCCCATCTCATGTAGTCCTGTTCGTGCCAGCAGATTTCATTATCTCTACGGCTTTTCTCAGGGTCGCCTCAAGGAAAGAAACCAGCTATTAAAAGAATGCTTTTCTATATACAAATAAAAGAACCAAAACAAACTGCTGAGGCAAACAACCCACAACTCCTAGAAGGCTCTTTCCATAGCTTTCTCCCAGGCCCCTCTCCCCTGTCCCCGTCTCTCTCACTGCTGTCCATCACCATCATGTCTGAGCTTCCATGTAAAATCAATAGCAATAGTGAAGTCCCTAGTGGACTTCAAGGAATCTCTGGCCCTCTGTTTGAGATAGGATTGGAAAAGAAGTGGGTGGCATGACAGGAAAAAGGCTGCCCTTTATACAGTTGGTTGGTTCCCAACCCAAAAGCCACATACACCTCCTTTCAAAAAATATTAATAGAGCTGGTTGCAAACTGCAATATTTGTCCCCGTGGCAAATTCCAGTATTTCAACATTTGTTTTCATTGTGCCTCAGAATGGGAAAAAAGGAAATATCAACATTTTTTGCAGAATGAAATATTCCAAAAAAATGTCCATTAGTGAATGTCAAAATGATAAACTGTGACATTTTCAATATCAACAAAAGGTTTCACTTGTAAATGAACTATTTTGTCTTGAATCAGCATTTTGACTTAAAAGGGGGACATTTAAAAGGGTGTCAATTTGCAATGAACACTTTCATTTTGAATCCAAATGTTTTGTTTCATTTGGAAACGTTGAACTGAAACAAAATCTTTTGTTTTGATTTTCCCCAATCAAAATTTAAAAAAATCATCAAAATCGACATTTGCCCATGGAAAATTTTGACAGACTCACATTTTTTTTTTTTATGGAAAAATGTTTCATGCAAAAAAAATATTGACCAGATGAAATTTTTAAACAACCTGAATCACACCAAGGATGCACTGTATCGGTTACTCTTGTAGCTTAACAAGCACATTATTCCAGTACAGATGATCTGCCGCTTTTCCAAGAGCGGATGCATTGTCACAGCATGCCAGAACAGTACTCTTCCTTCTCAACAGAATGTCTTTCTGAGCAGGTCATTAAACAAGCTTCAATTGGGTAAAACCTAAACCAGAACCAATCTGGATTAAGAATTGGCATTTTGATAGGATCCAATTCCATTGCAGGATCTGGAGACCTAAAATTACCTTGGGAAAAATTTACACCCATTTCTCTTGACCCAGATCAGACTTTTATGGGTCTTGCATGTTTGGGACCTTGATCAACCAGAATATGTTTTCAGCCTAATCTGGACATGTGCATCCTTGCTATTTGGCATCCTGGTTTGTATGTGTCTAGTTGGTGTCCCAGGTACCATGACCGCTATCTGTTTGGGTTTCTACCCACTGCTGGCCTCCCATTGGAGAGGAAGGGGCTAGGAGAGCAGTGGAAATGGCCCACTTGCCTCTGGGGCGTCGTTACACTTAGAAGTGACTCCTACCAATGACTAAAGACTGACACTGCTGGGCACTGAAGGACGTTTCCTCCAGTTTTCACACCAGAATAGTTGGTGCCCAGGATGTTGGATTTTGAGTCAAAGAAGGGGAAAAATTGAGGAGGACATCTGGCATCCATGTAGTGTATGGAAAATGCACCAGTGAGATAACAGAACCTGTCCTCAGTTGGATCTTAAACCTGGGACCAGGTCCCATGTATCACTGCTGAGTGGGTGTCTCCTAGACCTTCCACAGCAAATGGGGAGGGGGGACCAAATACTCAGCTAGTGTAAATTGGTGTGACTCCACTGCAGCCAATGGATCAACTCCAGTTTACACCAGCCTAGGCTCTTGCTAAAGTCTGTGCTGTCTCTATGCACTTTCCGTAGTGTTTCCATTGCCTCTCGCTACAGGGACAACTACACACAAATGTACCACGGCTCTGCTCTGAAGATGCCTTGCACTTAATTATTTCTAATTGGCCTGTCACTGAAGAATGAAGGCAACTCTGACAATGTTATCTGACAGGTGCCACTTCATTGTTCTCCCCAAGTTTATTATTTTTCCCCCCAGGATTGTGCATTGTGAAGTTCAGATTGTGCCCCTTCGTTTGTTGCCGTTTATCTATAATTTAGGACGGTTTTTAGTTATATTGTAATTGAGTTTCATGTGTCACAGCGTGTCTCAAACAGAAAATATAAATATTTAACAGGCTGCACTGGTAATAAAGATTCGCATTTGCCTCACTTTGGCTCCCAGCGCATGAATATTCTGCACCATGCTCCGTGGGTATTAACTTCATTCAGATTTATCCCCTGTTATGCAATGTGATGTTCATGGCAGATCGGAAATCAGATTTTTTTTTTTTTTTTAAACCACAAAAGTTAATGCCATTCTGGGTAGGAAAGCCACTGAAAACAGAGCTGCTGTTGTCGAATGCAGCTCAGGTTTAAGCAGCTTGGTGCAGGCAGCCTCTGGCACCTTGTCTACACTAGATCTCCTACTGGTTTAGCTTCAGCAATGGTAGGCAATCTGAGGGGGAAAGCAATGGGACAAGTAGAGACGAGGTCTCTAAGTAACACCCCCTTCTAAAGTGGAGAACCTACAAGCCTCAGCTGCACTTAATTAGCTCCCAGCCATAGGATCTCTCTGAGCTGCCTCTGAATCCTGGCTGAGACCCCTGAAAGTTGGCTGGTCTCGGCAGGGGATACCATTGAAGCGGAGCGTGTCAGGGCTTTGGAGTCCCCTCCAGGGGTGCCAGAACTTCGGTGCATCCTGCCATGGACTCCAGGGAGAGAAGGAAACATGGGCCATGTTCCTGACTGGCAAGAAAAGTGCTCGGAGGGTGGGTGAGAGTGCTGTGGGAGAAGCAATAGACTGCAACGAAACAACACAGCACGGCAGGTCAGGCCAAGGCTTAGGCTGACCATTAAAATAGCCCTGTCTCAGGTGAGCAGGAATAGATCACGACACAGATAAACTTCGCACCGTGCTTTGTTCCTAACAGGGAGGGAGGGAGGCCGCTCCAAGCACCCTGGAAATTTGGGCAGAGGTGGGGCCTGCAGCTGGCAAATGCTGACTGGTAAAGTCTGGCGCCAACCAAGTGAGGTAAGATTTCCTATCTCCTCTTTGTCGAAAGGGCAAGAGCACGCTGGGGGCACCGGACAGTGCATTCAAAACCAGAGCTGTCATCAGCCAGCGAGGGTGATGGGGGGCAGGATTGTAGAATGGGGCTGTTGTAGCCGGGCTACAGCTGTTTGAACAAGCTGAAGCCCTGAGAGCCCATTGCCATGTAACTCAGCTACCAAAGGTTTACGATTGTCCAAAATAGATGAGACTAGAGCAAAGTCCACCACCTCGCTGTCTCTGACATGCTTCCTTCTGGCCGTGCTTTCCCACTCGCTGAGCAAGGCTCCAACAGCCGACGTGGGGTAGTCACTGATGTGTAGTAATTGGTGTGACCCCCGTTAACACCAACAGGGATCTGCCCCATTGACTTCAATGGAGCTATGCTGATTTATACCATCTGATGGTCTAACCCTAGCTTTCAGTCCAGCATGTGGAGTACGGCTGGGACCTCACAGTGGTGTGCTTGGTGAGAAGTTAACAGAACGCAAGGTGGTGTGTGTGAGCACACACACACACACACCACTTTTCAGCCTTGCTCATGTTCAGTGACAAATTATTCTGAACCACTCAGTTGAGTCCCTCTGCCCAATGTGCTGCAATAAAGATGAAGCTGAAGACTCAGGCCTGGACAACAGGGATAGCCAAGTAGTGAAGGTAAGACAATGGCATATTTATACCGTGACTAGCTGGGAACCTGTCAAATGACAGGGCGAAATCTCCGAACCATATGTCATTTGCGGTTATTTTGCTTGTACCTCTGCACGGCAGTGCCCAGACCACTACATGGTGGTTGTGTGTTTGGCTGATTGCTCCTTTCCACCTTTTCAGCAGCAACTTGAGTTAGTAATGACAAGAAAATCCAATTCCAGCTTTTCCACCGAAAGCAGGAAATGGAGCAGGTAGAGAACTCCAGCATCCCAAGCTGCCCTATGACGTTCTTAAGTAAATGCTGACTCAGGTGAAGTTAACCGACTCCTTCCCAGTAAGGAATCCTCATGATCTGCCCACCATCATAGTTGGTCACCAGTTAACAGAGCTGGAAAAACCAAAGTCACATTTGACATCTGCAGCTCACAAGCTGCCAAATGGCACATGACAAGGTGGGGGAGGGAAATTGTGTCTCCATGGCCAATCGGATAGATATACATTTTAGTGTAAGTATGGTGGAAAAAATTAAGCACAAGGCAGCATACAATTTGAGAACAGTAATGGGCCCGAGGAACAGCCTAATGGATCTGAAAAGGGTGAACAAAGCAAGACACAAAAATATCTGTTTTTTCTAAAGATGTCCATCACCATGGTATCTAGATGCCGTATAGCCCTAAGAGGAATTCTCAGCAATGTCAAAACTCAAGTACTCCTAATAGGTGATCAAGACAGCTCACTGGGACCTCTTGGTCTAGGGGTTCTAAGGCAGCTCATAAAGCCAGGGGTGCCAATGAAGATGCTGAGCCTTGCTGGCCAGTTCTGTGGCCCAATCTGACCCCTGCCTGCCACCAATCACATTCCTCGTCTTGATGTAAATAAGTCATGAGCTGCTCAGGAACAACCTTTCCAGGGCCCTTCGCCAGGAGTGACGAGACAGACACTGGGATGGAAATTAGCAGAATCGTCAAGTGAGAAAGTTGGCTTTTCCAAGGCAGGAATAACAACTGCAGTCTCAGAGGGCAGTTGGAACGGCCCCAGAAGTCAAAGAGAAGCTTATGTTTGCATAATGATTGATCCAATAGAGTCAGCAAAGTCTTTTATGAGACATTCAAGGCAGGAGTCCAAAGAACAGGTGGCAGGTGGTTGAGCACATCTGCTGAAACACTGACACATTCAAATAAAACAACGAAAAAAGAGAAGAACTCAGAACAAAAAGGAACAAAGGCAGCTTCTCCATCAGCTAGCGGGGGGCTCCTGTTTGTGCCGCTGATGCAACAGGCACCTGACTTTTGATCCAGTCCAGTGTCTCCTATAGGCTGAGCCTATTTGTGAAATGCAGGTGGATCAATGGGCAGCTTAACTGTGCGGTTTAGCGTGGCACAACTGGCCAGGTGCATTGGGGCTCATTTTATTTTGACCTTCCGATGAAGCAAAGTGGGTGCCATTGCTGGAGGCAGGATACAAGACTTGATGGACTGTCTGGTTTTGATCTGTTCTGGCAAATCCTATGTTCTGTTCTCTCCTGCAGATTTCAGTGCCAATTTCTTTGCCCAGGTTGTAAGCGTTACCAGAATTTAGCCTGCTCTCTGCTCCAGAGCAGCGGTTCTCAACCTATTTACCATTGTAGGCTGCACCCACTACTACTTGTAGGGTCCTGAGGATGTCACATGGGCCGCAGCTAAGTGACCTGAGGGCCGCAGGTTGAGAACCACTGAGCTAGAGCAATGGCCAACTGCTCTCTAGTGAAGTCCATTTTCTGCTGAAATACAGTCTGGACTGTCTCCCATTTAGCTGCTGCACTGAGAGGAGAACAGGCAAGGGCTTAGGGCTGAAAAGCCTGGAAAAGAGTCATTAGCATCTTACGGCCGAGAAACTAGGTGGCTATACTCAAATGCCAGGCGTTTTCTGTACTCAGCCATGCTTTGCTTCCACAAAGAGAGAAAAGAACCGGAAGTTAAATAGTTCCCCCCTCAGTTTCAGTTCTGCTGTTCCAGGAGCATCTGTAACTCCAGAGCGATCGCACTGAGCCAGGGAGAGATCAGGGACAAGGGTGGGAGAACCACACCATAAGCAGCTGTCCGTGCTTGTGATGTCTGATCTGGCACATATGGTAAATACAACCAGAAGCTAATGTGGGGGGTTAATTGAACCACTGGATCAATATCAAACATTTCCAGTGATTGCCCCAGGCTTGCTCATAGACCGGAATGAAGCCTAGTTTGATGCAGCAGCTCCTCAAGCTCCAGATACGATGCAGCCTGTGATGTTTTCTGAGGTGCCCCAACCTATCTGCTGAAGGTTCTCCAGGTGCAGATATATCAGAAATCAGAGATACCTATAAAAAATAGTGCCACCCAGAACCAACTGGACCAGATTTGCCATTGGATGAGGCTACCTAGACCTGTTTTGTTTTTATTACCAGACCACAGCTCTATAGAACAACCCGTTCTTGACCCACAGACCTATCGACAGGGCTCTACACACCTGACAACTAGCCAGCGCTGGCTGCTATGACTGTCATTTACTCCGTGTGCTGTGAAGATACACAACCAACTTTCTGGTCTCACAGCCCCACCTCCTAAAAGTGTGCATTAGTCAAATCCTCAGCTGGAGTAAATTGGCGTAACACTGTTAAACTTTGCCATGTCTGGGGGGCCTCTTGCAGCTGGTTTCAGGGTGTGGAGCCTGTTCGGGTTTCTCTGGATTTTAGTCATGGAATTCCTTCTTGCTCCATGTGGGTCTGGAGCCAATCAATTCCCTCACAGGTGTTTTAAGTTTCCTGTATGTTGGTTCCAGGTGATCTCATGTGGTTTGGGGATTTGAAATCCTACTCCAGGTGCTTCTATTTTTCCCTTTTTACCATCTAGAGAGTCCAGAGGGATTCGCATCCAGGAAAGAAAAGGCTCTGAGTCAAAGCAGAGTCCAAGGTTTGGCTGAACCACTTCACGTCTTCCTCTCAATTTCCTCTGAGACTGAACCAGACAAAACAAACGGCACTGGGAAGGGGGGACTCCCTGTTCCACTGGAATCCTTGGGCAGGGGGTTGTTTCCAAATTCCTGGCTGGATCTGCACGCCAGATCCATTCCCTCCTGCAGGGGAAAGTGTCACGTTTCCACAGACGTTACCAAATACTTTTGCTACCTTTAAAAAAACCAATGGAATGTGACCATTACAGGAGAGCAAGAACAGGTCTTCTAGGGGCCTAGTGTCTTGTTCAGCAGCTGGGGCTTTTAGCGAGCAGCTTTGCTTTGAGAAGGGAACTAGTGGAGCTGGCATGCTGATCCCTTCTCTCTGCCACTCCAGGACCTATGACCGCCGTGAGATGCATCCCGAGCAATTATTAGTAGCATCACGCTCCTGGGCAGGGCTGACGGGTAACCTAGGGTGGACCCTCCAGTGACCATTCCCTTTAGTGTTGGATACATGGCTGGTGAATCCATCAGCTGTTACACAGGCTATTGCCGGTAGGAGTGAGGAACTGCCAAGTGGGGGGTTAGGGACAGAAAACCACCCAGCCCTCTCCTCACAGCTGGGCTTTTCGGCATCTCTTTTTGCTTCTGCTTCACTGTATTACGAGCCGCGTGGAGACGTGCCGACAGACTTACTATTGCAGAGTAAACTCCGCCCTGTGCAGAGCACTAGCACCCGGGTTATACACCACTTCAACCCCACCGAAGCCCTCCTGCTGGCTCGCTGCTCAGGGGGGAATTTCATCCACTCTGGTACCCGTATAGAGCCAGGAGGCTGCCCAGCCCTCCCAACCCATACGCAGGCAATTTAAGCTTCCTCTCCTTCAGCCTTTTGCTGCCACATATTTCTATAGAAGGACCCTGATTCTGGTCCCTTATCGATGGAATCACCTTGACAAAGGCAAAATAAAGCTACTACATAGTATTTGTATTGAGGTAGAGTCTAGAGACCCCAGTCGGGGCTCAGGGCCCCATTGTGCCAGGTGTGGGACATTACTGGTCCCTGTCCCAGAGTTTCCAAACAAAGTAAAAGCTGCCATTTCAGTTACTTAGTCCTCACTGAAAGCATCTCCCCGACATGTTAATTCTCTTTCAGCCCCTGCCTGCCTGTCTAGCCTAAATCCACTGTTAAACACACTTCCACCTCTGTACTGAGCACCATTTAAGCATTTGCTTTTGTATTTCTAGTCAAAGCTGTAACCACCGCCAGCTCCACTGTGTCATGAGTCTGCACATTATAAACACAGAAGGAAAAGTTGTTCCTGTATTTCCAAGGGAATTCATTAAGGTGATTACGATTCACGTTTTGGAAGATACAGGGCTGGGTTGTGCGATTCAGCTGAATGATGTCGAAGCAGCTCAAAATCTCAGTACAAACGGCCACCTCGGCTTCTGGAAAACAGCCCTTTGAGTCATGAATCGTTGGAGCAAGGGAGCAAGCCAGAAATTAAACACAAACGCATGTCTCAATCGCCGACCTGATGGAATGTGGATTGTGTTTGCCTTTAATGCAGAGTCACCGTCCGTTCACCCCTCATCTCCTTTACAGATACACCCTCTTTCTTTCTCGCACACGCATGTGCACGCACACATTTTTCTCACTTACACACTTTCTCTCTCTCTTACACACACACATACACACACACACACACACACACGTTTTCTCAGGATTGGTTCATATCTAAGCCAGGCTGAAGTGAAAAGTGTTCCCTTGGTTCTGAGAGATCATAAAGCCGTAGCAAGCTGCAGAAAACTCAAAGTGCTGGTTTCATTATGTGCAACGAGAAAAAGCATTTTGAAGCTTGGAAGGAGGCTAATGGCAGGCTTGCCAGGAGATTTTCAGTGGCAGAAGCCCAGGCTCCAGCTGAATGTATGTTTAAAAGGCAAAATGTCAGGTTTGTCTATAAAATAATAACTAATAACCTATATACAATGACATCACTGTCCACCTCAGTGCTGGGGCGGTGATTTAGAGGCACTTTGCCTGTGTGAAATGAGAACATCTGCTCTCTGCTGGAAAGAGAAGGAAGATCTTCTCATCAGCATTAAATTTAAATGAGCCATCCCTCATTTGCATATTTCTGTGGTGCTCTATTTCTGTAAAAGTGTAACTTGGGACTGAACAGGTCGACCGAGGTGCAGGACGCAGGTTCTCCTTCACTGGATTTTTAAAAGCAATCAAATAAGACTCAGAAGAATCCATCCATTCAGCTAAGTTTCTTTCAGCTCCCACCACCTAGCAAAGGTCTGCCTATCTCTGTGTGACCCCATCACAAGCTGAGCACCTCCCAAGCATCACTGTATTTATCTTCCCACCAGCCCTGGATGGGGTGGGGGAAGTGCTGGGCCCCTCATTTTATAGATGAGGGTGCAGCGAGGTCAGGGGACCTGCTCAGGGTCACACAGAGAATCTACAGCAGCAGAGGAAGGATTTGAACCCAGATCTCCTGAGGCCCAGACCAGTGCCATCCTTCCCATTGGAATTGGTCCAGTGTGGGAACAAAGTAACTCCACCAAAGATTCAGTGGACCAAATTTTTCTCTCTGTTCCACCTGTGGAACCCCATTATATGTGTCGCTGGGAGCAGTACTGGGTCACTTTTTGCAGAACCCAGACTGACTGTCCCGTCCATAATCCTCTCTTTAATGAGGAGAGGAGGAAGCTCGCTCTCAAGCAGGATTGATGTCCATTGGGAACAGCAGGGGTGAGGCCCAAGGCTGATGACTATTGAGATTGATCCCTGTTCTTTCCCTAGGTGAGACTCCTTTCTGGTCATGCCCAAGAGACCCCACCGGAGCATCCAGCATTTCTCCCTGGCTCTGAACATAGAAGCACGAGGCAACTCAAGAAGAGAGGGTTTGATCATGCACCCTTTACTCACCTGAGAAATCCCATTGACTTCAAAGAATTTGCCATGTGGAGTAAGGACTACTTGTGTCAGCAAGGCCTGACGATTCAGTCTCTTAGGCTTAGATCCTCAGAAGGTATTTAGGCACCTGATACTCAAAATCAATGGGAATTAGGCACCTCAATACCTCTGAGGATCTGGAGCTTAGGGCTCAATCATCCTAAGTGTGGCAATCTGCCTTCCAGCTTTCCCTTGCTCCAAGGGGGAAGTACCCTGCCCCAGGTCTGTATCCAGTGCAGGACACTGGCCCTGGCACGTTGGTGTAGCGACACTATCCAGCATGTTGGGGGCATGGAGCCAAGGCTCCATCCACTCCTTGCCACATCCCACCCAGTCCCTGGGGGACCACGGACATATCAGCTCCATGCAGGCTGCTCTCCTGGGAGCACTGCACCAGCGTCAGCTGGGTGTCCAGCCCAAGGAAGTCAGAGCGTCCTCCGACTCCTTGACTCCCTTGTGCAGCCGCAGCCTGGCTGTCCATGGGAGATGAACTGAATGGTGAAAAGGGCACCGAAAGGGTGCCGTGAATAGTGACTGAGGATATTTGAGAGAACTGGGAACCCAGACAAAAATTTCCCCGTGTAAACCTCAGCGCTCAGCCTTGTGCAGGTGTCTGGCCCTTTGATTGGACCTTGGGAGGGAAATGTAAACAGAGCTGGAGCGAGTCGTGGGTGGTTTTCTTTTTTTTTTTCTGCTCCTGATGCTTTCTGTGAATTAGAAATGGTTTTAAAACCCAAATGAGGCCAGAGAGAGTGCGAAGGAGGGCACCGCCATCAACACAGCTGACATCATGATATTTAAATCTAGGCCCCAGGGCACAGGGGAGGGGGTAGGATGGGGAAAGAGGGACGGGAAGAAAAATACAGGGAGGCAGAGCCCGGAGGTGTTGGCTTGTGTGAGAATGTGCAAGTACAGACCTGTCCCTGCCTGCCAAAGCCTCTGCAAGTGTGAAGACGCCTCTGTATGTAGAGCAGACACAAGAGCTAGATTCATCCCTGCGCAGATGCCAAGGCAGACAGAGAGGAGGCATCTTGGGCCTCTCCCCTAAGCAGGGGCTGCAGGGACTGTGTCCGCTTCTGGCCCAGGCTAGGGCAGCTCTCACGACTGCCCTAAGCTATATTGCTGCACCAATGGCCCCTGGCTGCATCTCCTCCTGCCCCAGTCCTGCCTCTGTCTTCCCCAGACTGCCCGCTACTCTCACAGCTGCCGTAGCAGCAGTGCAGAACTGGTGCCTGGGCATGGGGTCATCCTGTTCTGGGGGCATTCCCAGTAGAGAGGGCCTTCTCCCTCCCTGTGTAGCCCCTTTGCACCACCCTAGCTGCATGTAGGAGCACCAGGGACACAATGAATAGGTCCCGCACTGTCTACTTGCTGGGCACGTATCAGTAAGGGCGTGAGTCTTTAGCTGGGGTCTCCGCCGAGCCCTTTCCCTCCCCTCTCCAGCTCAGAGCAATCTTCTGAGCTCCGACTCTGCAATTTGCAAATAGAGTTCAACGTGGTCCACATTATTTTTAATTATATTTTACTTTAAAAGGCCATTAATTACAAAGATTTCCCAGAAGAGACCTTAAAAAAAAACCTTCCACATCAAGGGCTGTCTCAGCGAGCCTGAAAAATGAATAATTATCGAGCAGTATTCAAACAGCCAGAGCTGGTGCTTGAGCAAAAACGGGGGCTGATAAAGATGAACAGCACTTACCAGCAGCCTGCAGCAGCTGGAGAGACACTGCCTGGGGTGCTGGGTGCCTCGTTTCTTTGAGACAAGGGAATGCACCTGGGCCCCGGTTCAGCAAAGCAATTACACATGTGCTGAATTCCCGTTGATTTCAATGGGACCTAATGCTGAATGGGGATAGACTTAAACACATGGTTACTGTTAAACATGTGCCCAAGCTCTTTGCTAATTGATGCCCTAGTGATTAGAGTTTGGGATCTGGGAGTCAGAACATCTAAGTCCAAATTCACCCCTAAATCCTTGGAGCTACGCCCCGGGAGGAATCAGGTTTCTAGATACTATTCCTACCTCTGCTACTGACTTGCAATAAGACTTTAGACAAATCACTTAACAGTTTCCCTATCTGTACAATGGGCATAATAATTCCTCCGGCACGGGGGCTTCATGAAAGTGCTCTGGGGTCCTCATAAAAAGATGCCAGAGGAGGGCACAAGATTGGTATTTTTAGTTCTCCAGAGACCATTTTGCTCCCTCTTCCAGAATCTCTTCCCTATTTCTACGTAGGGGAGCTGGGGAATACGTCTCTGTTGTATTAACCAGCCTGGGGCCGAGCCCTCTGTTCTCACGGACTCACTAATGTCAGCTCCGTACTGATTCATCACATTTCTGTGAATTCCTACGAGACAGACTTGAGCTTCGCCAGTGGCGCTTCCTTTCTCTTTCTAGACGTGATCCTTCTCCTATGGAAGTTCCCCACTCGTCTCCTCCCACACCCCACCGTCCCCTCTTCCCTCACTGTCCCATCACCCGGTCTGGCTGCATTTGTGGGTCCTCTGGCCCTGGCTGCAGCTTGGAGTTCCTCGAGAGGGTATGAATAGTTACCTCTTATCTACCAATATCCCTTATTAGTGACATGCACTCACTTAACATTCATTTATTTTAATACCATTCAGCTCATTTATTTTAAGTGAGAGAACTGGAGGGTGAAATCTGCTGCTTAGTCACCAGGAAAGGACACTGTTAAGGCCCTTGCTCTCTTTGCTTTACACCACACCTGAGCTGTAACAGCAGGCCACACCCCCCCCCCCCCAATCTAGGGCCAGGTTCCCCCTGCCTCTTGCCACTGACACTGGCACCAAATGGGTGTAAGAACACAACCATTCTGCTTGGGCAGCATCATGCACCCACTTTGCTCAGGGGGAACCAAACCCACAGCTTCATCCAGTCCTGGGCAATTAACTCCTTCTCCTTTGTGCCTAGGATGTGCCATATGGGACTGAAGTGGTGGTCCATCCAGCCTGATAGTGACTAGCACTTGATGGAAAGTGACAAATCTCCAGAGTGCAACTGGCAAATTGCCCAGTGCTGTACATAGGGAAGGTGGGTTCTTTGGACCCTTTGTCTTTCTTTTCCTGTGCCGTTTCTCTTCCTCCTCCTGTGAGGTCTCTCCCTCCCCGCAGCGGTGCAGGCTTTCCTGTCATCTCCTCTTTCTGTCTCACCGCAGAGCAAGGCCCTGCCCAGGGCCAGCAGGGAGAGGGTTAATATCTTCTTTGCCAGTGGAAGAAAGGCTGCACCTGTAGGGGGATTGCCAGGGCAGCAGGGCTCAGCTGGGGCAAATGAAGAGATTCCCCAGCTGGCTATGAGAACCAGACCCTCCCGAGTGGAAGGTGGAAAAGCCCTTCTGGATTACATAGAGCTGCACTAGTGGGCGAACTTCTTTTAGAAGCCAGGTTGAATAGAGCGTTTTTGGCTGGACTCAGAAAAACCCAGGTGCAAGAAATCATCTGGATGCCGCTTCTCTGCTCCCAAGTTGTGACCCAACAGACATAGAATATCAGGGTTGGAAGGGACCTCAGGAGGTTATCTAGTCCAACCCCCTGCTTAAAGCAGGGCCAATCCCCAGACAGAATTTTGCCCCACACTCCTAAATGGCCCCCCTCAAGGACTGAATGCACAACCCGGGGTTTAGCAGGCCAATGCTCAAACCACTGAGCTATCTCCCCCCCGCAGATGCCCTCATCTCTGCTATTGCTCTCTCTTTGTGCTGGCTCTTCCTGCTGACCGTTCTCATCTCCCTTCCTCTTTGTGTCCTACCTACCTGCATTTCCACCACTAGCCTCCCGCTTGTCCCTTCAGGAAACCACCCAGCTCTCCCCACTGTTAAGAAGCTTGAAGCTCCGTGGCTAGTCCCTGAGCAAGGTGCTTCTCTGTTAGAATTCCACAAAGGAGCAAGACCCAGTACCGGATGGCTTCTGCAAGAAGTGTTGCTGCAGGTCTGCAGGAGAGTGTATCGTGTAGCTGAACGGTCCAATGTGCCAAGGGAATTCAGGTAGGCCCCTGGTCCTAGATTGTGTAGATGAGTCCAAAGGTTGGTGGATTTCTTGTTTGCTGGGATTGGGGAGTGGGAGTGGAATGATATCCCTGGACACAGCACCTTCCTGGGATGAGAGGGAATTTAACCACCTCAGCCTGACACGGCAGGGCTGCGGGGTGAATTGTCATGGATATACTACTGTACAACTCTGCACTGTTCTTTCCTTGCAAAGCTAGATGTGCTTAGAGAATTGGGCCACCAAACCCAGACACTCCCCCTGCAGCTTTGGAGAAGTTTGGATCTGAACTTTGAGGCTCATGTCCCTCTCAGTAATGGGGCAAACTGGGACCCAGCTCCAAACAACCCCAAACTGGTGGGGAGGGAGGGGGTTAGGAATCAGATCTACTCTAAGTCTGAGCTTTGTGGCGTGGGCTCACTCTCTAGTGAAAACCCCAAATCCTCCCTTGAAAGTGTAGATGGTGATCACAACTGATGCTTGTGGTGAGGCTTCGCTGTCACAGGCAGACGTGGTTCCCGTGGTCCCAGGGGTCATGTCAGCTCTTCTGCCAGCACCTCTGCTGCGTTGCTCTGCGATCACCCCGGCGAGGCGTGGCCGTTATGGAGGCGCTCTTGCCCTATGAGCTAGGGTTATGAAACTGCTCTTTGGTGGCATTGCAGGAGGGGGCTCCTTCGTTTGTCTTGTAGCGCAGCCTGGCACTGCTCCGAGACACCCCAGTTGCTTGTGTCGAGCTCTGTCAGCTCACTGTGACACAGCTGGAGTATCCAGGGCTCCTGCAACGAGCTCGTCTCTCTCTTGTCTCTTCCTGTCAGAGCGGATTTGAAGATTCATTTATAGAGGGAGCTGGTCATAGAAGTGTTGCTGGCGCTCTGCTTTTTCGCAGACTGCAAACTAGCTGCAGCATCTGTGTTACATGGGAACCAGATTAAACGCTACAGTCTGACGGGGTAGGAGAGAGAGACTTTGGAAACTGAGAATGTCCACTGACTGGAATCCTTGGACAAGGAGGAAAAGGCAAGAGATGCAGCCTTAGGGTATGTCTACACCCAGCCGCTAGTTCGGCGGCTGAGAATCGAAGTTCTGGGTTCGACTTATCGCGTCTTGTCTGGACGCGATAAGTCGAACCAGGAAGTGATCGCCGTCGACTGCGGTACTCCAGCTATACGAGAGGAGTACCGCGGCGTCGACGGGGGAGCCTGCCTGCCGCGTGTGGACCGACGTAAGTTCGAACTAAGGTACTTCGAACTTCAGCTACGTGAATAACGTAGCTGAAGTTGCGTACCTTAGTTCGAATTGGGGGGTAAGTGTAGACCAAGCCTTAGGGGTTTAAAAGGCTCTTGAGTCAGGCCCAGGAAGCGCAAGGAGTGGCTTGAGGTTTACAGATGCATTTGGATCCAGTGGGCTCCCTGGATATATTGGAGCTTTCTGGAAGTGACTCCCACAGATGTAAGCAGTCGCTGATGGCGCAGGATATATGTGGGGGGACAGGTGGGAAGCATAGTTCAGAAATACTTCTAGGCTCATCTCTCCTAGTATAAGCAGAGCCAAATGTACCCAATCTGTGCCTCTAAACCCACATCAGAACACTGTCAATGGCCCCTCTCCTCCTTGACTCCTGTTCACAGATCTGAGCACAAGCCAATCCCGGAGAGTTGAGGTCCAGATGTGGAGGTAGGCTTTGTGGGGCAGGGAATGCCTTTTTGTTCTGTGTTTGTCCAGCACCTACCACAATGGGGCCCTGGTTCGTGACTGGGCTCCTCGGGGCTGCCACAATGCACCTAATAAACAATAGTAATAAAAATGGATCCATATCTAAGCTGTGCTTCGGGAACTCTCCTCTGTTATCGAGTCACTGCAGACATGAGCCGGAAGAGAAGCTGAGAAGGACAAAACCCTTCTCCCTAATAATTTGCAAATAATTCAAACAGGACTATCTCTCCAACAAGCAGCAGGTCAGTAGGTTGGGTTTAAATCAGATGTATCTGAAATGTGCTGCCGCCTTGAATGTTGTGCTGTGTTTTTGCACAAGCACTCTCTCATTCTTCAGCAGTAAGCTATATCTTACTTATGTAGCACCTTTCCCCTGGTACTGAAATGCAGCCACCTCTGGTGTGAAGCATGACAGCTGTTTAACGGTATACAGCAACAGTTTAGGAGTGGAAGGGATACTATAGTCAACTGAAGCTGCAAAGAGAATTTACATATTAGGGTGTAATTACCTGAGTTAGCCGGACATAAGGTCAAACGATAAGTGCCATAGGTTCTCTAATTAACATGGCAAAACATCCACTGAGGTGTTGTCTTCAACCCCTGTTAACTTATTGAGAAAGAGGGAGTAAGAAGTGTCCCCAGCACCTTGCAAGGGACACAGGATCAAGCCTATAGTCTGCAAAGTAGCAGGAGTAACCATCTCATAAACCTAAACAAAAATTGGCCATCTGGCTAATCTCTTCTCAAATGACTTGTTCTTATTTATGTTTCTAGGCATGCCACTCATGCTTTGCAAGCTGGCATAGGGGCTGGAACTAGGGGTGCTGGGGGTGTTGCCACACCCCCTGGCTTGAAGTGGTTTCCATTATATACAGCGTTTACAGTTTGGTTCAATGGCTCTCAGCACCCCCAAAATTGTTCCAGCGCCCAGGGCCGGTGCAACTCATTATTGTCAGACGGTCGCCTAGGGCGCTAGCATTTTGGGGGTGGCATTTCGGGTTCTTCGGTGGCGGCCGGATCTTCGGCCGCCCCGGTCATCATCGGCATTTAGGCGGCGGGAGCTGGGGCAGGGAGCTGCCGCATGGCTCCCCGGGCGGGGGGAGCTGCGCGGGGGGTGGCGCCTCAGGGCAGAGGGGGGAGCTGCCGCGGGGGCGGTGCCTTAGGGCGGAGAGCTGCCACAGGGCTCGGGGAGGGGGGGCCACAAGGTGGAAGTTCCTGCAGGCTGGGCTGTGTCTGAGGACCCAAAGGCTTTTCAGAACATCTCGCTGTGCATATGTATTTGCTGAGATGTAAGATTTCCCTCTTGGAATGGATGGGAGTTCTAACAGCCACAGGGAGATGCCTTGCTCGCTAATTGCTCTTGACTCCTGTTGGGGTGGGTAGTAGTTAGGATTTGGCCCATACAAAATAAACCAGAATTCTTCTTTTAAAGATATGGGCTTTCTTTTCGTAAATCTTTTGGAGACGTCAGCAGCCTTGAAGGGAAACGAGGTCTTATTTAAGGGGATAAACCAAAGACTATATATTTCAAGATGAATCACACTCTACCCAAACACCTCCGGTTCCTGGAATCGAACCAGGGGCCAGTCCACCTTCTCAGTGAGAGAATCCTAGTCAGGATGTTCAGAAGTGGGTGTGCGACTTGAGACACCTTAAGGAGGTCTGGTGTTCAGAAGGCGGGTGCTCAGCGCTTCCTGGAAATCAGGGTCCTTTAAGGTATCTCAAATTGAGGTCACTAGTCGCTCCTGAAAATCTGGGCTATAGACTAATGCCAAGCAAACGTCCCCTCTGGTTAATGAGCAATTGCATTCTGCGCCATAGACTACATAGGCAGCAGACTTCCCCTCTACAGAGTTAGTGGTTGTGATCCATCCAGAGTGTTTTCTTTCTCCAGCTACTTATCTAGCTCTTCATTTAAAAAATGATTGAGGTACAATAAAAATATTCATTCAAAAGAGCAAATGATTTAACCCCACTTGCTGCCCTGGGGAGTTAGTTCCATCAAACAATTGCTGTTACTTCTCCTAGGCCTTTCATGGCAGCCTCCCAGAATACTTCCCACAAAGAAACACCCAGGGAATGCTTAAGGTTAAGAAAATGCAGCATTAAATCATGGAGCCCTGAGACATTAATGTCAGACAGGGGCCTCGGAGCGCTAGATCTGAACGTTGTGGCTAAGACACTCACACAGGCTGCGTGTATGGTGCCTGTGCTATCATATGTGTTGAGGAGGCGAGGGAGGAGAATGAGCCCCTTTCCAAAGAAGTTATGAGCTCAGTTCTGAAGGGGCTGTTGTTTGGCTGGGCCTATCTGCATGCAGGGAGAAGCCTGCCATCATACGCACTGCATAGAACATGGGCGCCTAGCCTGGTGATTTTCAAAGAGGATTATTAGCATAGTGTTCTAAGAGAATGTGCTAATAAGTTATTAGTCATGTGCTCCTTAAGTGGTAGACATTAGCATATGTAAATGCCCTGGAGCCTAGTGCTGCAAGCCTTATGTTCCCTCCAGCTTGCTGGCATTCTTACTGGCTATGTTGATACAGTACCATGTAATTGTTTGCCCACGTTACCTGTCCCAAATTGCTCATGGACTAAGACCCTTCATAACAATGGCAGATGGATAATAGAGATGGGGAATGGACGGACAAGTATGACATTACTGAGTTGATGGCATGGCTGGTTTGGTTAGTTATTCCTGCTGCCTGGGGCTGTATTTGGTCTCTCCCAGGGCAGGGTCATGGAAAAGGGGATGAGGATGAGGCTGCAGGAAGGGAAAATGGGAAGGATGGTCCAATGGGACTTGAGATGTGGGTTCAATTCCCTATTCTGCCTGTGTGACTTTGGGCGAGTTACTTAGTCTCTCTGTCTTAGCTCTTACAATAGGGATAATAGTACTTTTCCGTGTGGATAGATGGCAAAGCGCTCCGGTACTGTGATAATGGGGGCTTGATTGATGGAGTGGGGCATGCTAAAGAGAGAGGAGAGGCGTGATGGAGGGAATGGGGTAGAGAGAGGAGAGGAGTGATGGAGGGAATGGGGTCGGGTGGCAGGGAGATCAAAGGCTGTGACTGGCATAAGTGTTAGTCTGAAGATGGAGGGGATCAGATCCTCTCTCTCCACAACGCTTTCCTGTGCAGTCAGCTACCTTTAAGGTAGACGTCAGGTCCCAGGTCAGGTGACTAGCACCAGGAAAGACAGTGCAGTTCCTTGTCAGCACTCCTGAGTGTCACACCTTTATTACAACCAGGAGCATCTATGTGAAGCAAAAGCAATTCTGATCTCCGTGGCATTTACTGTCGTCTTCGGGGCATTGTTCTGAGAACAAGGCCAGTTTGCGTCAAATAGCTCCTTAATAATATAGCAAAATTTGAATAAGTGGTGATGAGAGTCCTGTTCTTGCGGACAAAGTGTGACATTTTAAATGAAATTGCATCTTCTCCTCATTTTTAAGGCATGAAATGAACTTCATATCTTGATGCGATTTATCATTCAGCAGCTGAGCCAGATGCCTATATGGGTTCAATCTATAGCTCCTGAGATGATAGAAATATTAGCCTGTCTTATTAAAATCACCCACAGCTACCGCAGCTGTGTGTCAACAGGAAACAAACAAATAGTGACTAGTTCTCATAGGAATGGAGTCTTTCTGTTAACGTGTGGTCAATATGACTGTTGCTAGAATAGTTACAGATGTCGATTTTTTTTTTGCCATTACAAGCTAGTGCAGCTCCTGGGTATCTGATTCCAAATCCAATCACAGAACCAGAATAGGCTTTGTTAAATATCTGTTCATCTAAAGCTTCCCAGTGAACATGAAACACGGCTCACGCAATTTTTCTTCTGAAACCTACATTTGTGCAATAATAACTTATGTTTATTCAGCGACTTTCATCCATAAGAAGCCCAAAAGGTTTAACAAATAGCATCTTCCCTGCTGAAATGCAGCCACCTCTGGGTTGGAGAGCAGCTGGACAATAGGCACCCAGAACTAAACGGAAAGGTGCAGTGAAAGGGAGACATTGGCCAAGGGAACATGAACGAACAACCTGCTCTTATCTCAAGAGGCAGCATGGCCTCCTGGGTGTTGGGGGATGTGGACTCTATTTCTGGTGCTGTCACTAACTTGCTGACTAACCGTGGCTAAGCCGCTTCACCCCTCTCTGCCTTTGTTTCCCTTCCTGCACTTAGTCTGTGTAGGTTGCAAGCGCTTTGAGGCACAGCCGGTCTCTTGCTATGTGTGAAGAAATCCATGAGCCTTGCGATGTCTATGCTGAGATTGAGAGCTCATTCAACCTCCCGGCCCCACCACATAGACCCCATTAAGTAGGTGCAAGTTATACTGAGATGTACATGCATATTTTTATCCATGGTGAGAATGTCCTGTAGCGAGCTCTGTGCACATCATGCACAGTTCTTGGTTCTGTACTTGTGTGCAGCTCCTAGACCTCCTAGCACAAAAGAGTTTGTGCAGTGAAGGGAGCGGACTTCGGTGTAAATAAACTCTGCAGGCTCATGGCCCCTTCTCTTAATTCAAGCTTTGACCAGTTTCATCTTTGTAGGTGAGGCTTGCTTGTTACATTAACACCTGCATGCCTCAACCAAGATCAGGGCCCTGTTGAGCTTACAGTGGGTAGGAGGGCAGGTGAAGTGACTTGCTTAAATATAGTGGTAGAGACAGGAAGAGAGCCCAGATCTGCTGTGTCCTAGTCCATTGCGTTACTTATGGGACCATGCTGTGTCTATAGGGCTTGTCTGGCATCTCGTCACTTGGTTAATTTCACATGTTGCAACACCTGGCTTCCTCTTCCTCCTCTAAAGAGCAGAGCCCTAGTTTCTCTAGCCACTCTGAATGGCTCAGATGCTCCAGTCCCTGTATCATCTGGGTTGCCCTCTCCTCACTCCCATTTCCATCTTTGCACTATCCTTGTTATAATTAGGTGGCCAGAACTGTGCAGGGGAGACAAATGTGGCCTCATTAATTTCTTGTGCAGTATTGAAATGATGTCCTCTCGTTTACATCTGAAATCTCCTTAATATGCATCTCCAAGTGCTGATACTTTCTGCTGCTGCTAAGCTCTTTGCTGCATTTTAGGATTTGAGCCACAATTCCTCCTACATCCTCCCCCGACTCCAGCGTCCCCCTGGAGCTGCACCCCTTTTCTTGTTTGAAAAAAATAAATCGCCGGATTGTCCCAGGAACAGCAAGAGACCTCCTGTATGGGCAGCTTCCCCCATTCCACGAGAGAAAGGGGGATGCAGGGCTGCCTAGGTAACAGATTGGGAAGGTGTCCTTAAAAGCAAAATTTTCCAATTCCCACAAGGAACGTAATTTGACAAAATGTACAAATTAAATGCAATGAATCAATTGTAATTAAAATGGAGGCAGCGTGTAATCTGGTAACCCACTTAAAGGCTCAGAGCCTCATCTCCTAAAAGTGTTTGTTGAAATGGATTTGGAGCAAACCATGACACACAAAGGTCCTCTGTACATGATCAATATACAAAGAGAATCAGATCAAAAGCATGTGTCCCATCTATCCATACAGAGCATGGAGAATCACTTGATCTAACATTGCACCTTGCACATGTAAATGTGTTTTGTGGACCTTTCTGTAAATGACATTATTAGTATAAAGACCTAGAACAGTGCTATTGGAATAGCATTCTCTGGGGAGCAGTCAAGGCAGAGAGCCAGGGTTGTGTTAGCACTAACACAAATCCAGATCTTCCACTATTCAAGGAATTTGGTGTTTGCGGGGTGGCAGGAGTGTGGTCCGGTGGAGAGGGCACTGGGAGACCTGGGTTCTGTTCCTGGCTTTGCCACTGACCTGCTCTGTGACCTTGGGCCAGTCACCTCTGTATCTGTTTTCCCCTCCCACCCTTTCTGTTGGGAATGTAAGCTCGTCCGGGCAGGGGCCATCTCTGTGCAGAGCCTAGCACAACAGAGCCCTGATCTCAACTAGGGGTCTCTGGGCGCTGTGAGGAATAGTGGGGGAGTGGTCTTCATATCTCCTCAGACACTGCACCTTTGCTATTTAACAGGCACAGAGAGTTTTGAGCCAACAGTGAAATTGGAGGGGCGTGAGTGGCTTTTCTCTCCCCCTAGCTTTATGCAATGGGATGGCACGTAGTGTGCATTAGAGCTGGGGTGGCCAGACTTACCCTCCGAGCCAAATACGACAATCTTCAGAAGTTTGAGAGCTGGGGCGCACTTTCAGCCCCATGGGAGGCGCCTGCCAGGGCTTGGGACTTCAGGCCTACTCCTGCTGAAGCCCCGAGCCCAGAAGGTGCACCCTGCTGGGCAGAAGCCCTAAGAATCCCCTCCCCACTGGGCAGAAGCCCCTACCCCACCACCCCACTACAAGGCAGAGATCCCGAGCTCCCCTGCCAGTCTGGTAGGTGGAGAATGGGAAGGGCATGGGGGGCTCTGCTGCTGTGGGTTTTAAAACCAAGCCTCATTCTTCTGATTCGCCAGACTGGGCCATTGGTGAGTGACACTTGTTACCGTCTGATAGCTGTCCAGTGGCCTATGTGGAAGGGATTTAGCGATCCATTTCTTAGCAGGTAGGCATCCCCATCACAACCCCCATAGTGTGATTGGTACTCACTGGTGGCGTCACAAGGCTCAGTAGAGAGGCCAAAGAGTGACTGACTTTCTTTCACCCCCTTGAGGTGCTCTCTGCAGATCAGACCTAGACACCCTGGCAAATAGGGTAGCAGAAGCACACACTGCTGCTGCATGTGCTGTGTCTGTTGTGTGGATAAGGGACTCCAGTCTGGTATTTTGCACCAGGATGGTAACCCGGGAATTTAGTGTATTACCAGCAAGCTCCCACCCACCCATCTCTGAGAACACCTTCTTCAGGACCTGATCAGCAAAGACAGCCCCACCTACCCCCACTCCCAATCCAGTATAACTGGTGGGGGAGAAATGGCCTTCAATTGGGGCAGGAGGGTCTCTCAAATAGTCCCAGATGGGGTTGGTCCCCTAAACTGTCCCAGATGTGGGAAAGGATCCAGGTTTCCATCCTATATACTTGAGCAATCAGTATCTCCTCTTTCCAGTACACTTCCCCCCCCAACTCTTCCACATGCCCTCCCTTACAGCTGCCCAACTCCATGAATTTCCCTGGGGCAATTTGGCTGATGTCTATGGAGCTGTAGCTTTGGGAGTGCACCTGAGGGAAGAGCATGGCCCTGAGTCTGACTCAACTTTCCTCTGCCTCTTTGGACACTTTCCCGCTGCGAATTCTGGAACAGAGCCGAGTTTGCCTTGGAGTTTTGCCAATAAATGTAATATTCTGTCCCAGGCACGATAGCACAGGCTCTGAATCCAAGATCAAGCTTGCTCCCTGGCCTGCAGGATTCAGAGCACAAAGGGGAGTGCCGGTGCTGGGTCAGGGAGAACTTCCGCCTGTTGTTCTCTAGTGGTGGCTTCTGGCTTGCTGAAGGCGTGCTGCTGGCAGACTCTATAAGGGGCTGCAACCCGCCCTTCCAATGAAGAAGGCGAGGATAATGTGACATGAGGAGGGGGAAAGGACTCTGGGAGTTTAAAAAAAACAACAACAGGGGGACTAGACCGGATGAAGGGATGGGAGGGAGGGGGAGGGGAATGCAACAATTAAAAGCCTCCAGGAGCAAATTTTAAAAGGGGACCCTCACTCAAACCAGTCTGCAGCTTTGCAGGCACACTCAGGTAGCTGTGTTTAAAGGGGAGCGTTTGAAGGCATCACTACTTTGGGGTGCAATAAGTCATGGCTTGTCCTACTTCTCTTTGCCACAGAGTGCATGGCAGCCACCCCTGTGACACTGACCTGTCTGGGGAGTTAGAAGCTTCCATTACTTCAGTTTTCTTTCAGCAGCCCTCTTGGAGAGGTGAGATGGCCCAGTGGCTAGGGCACTGGGGTAGGAATTAGAGCAGGGAATAGAACTCAGGTTTTCTATCACAGACCTGCTGTGTACCATTGGGCAAGTTATTGGTCTCCTACCTTTTGCCTGGTCTGCTTTGACTGTAAGTTCCTTGGGGCAGGTACTGTCTCTTACTCTGTGACTGTACCGCAGGGGTCCCATCTTGGCTAAGGCCTCACAGCACTACTGGCGTGCAAATCACTAATAGTATCTTGAGCTGCTCCCCCTTCCCATCAGTTTACTGTACAGCCCTACCCAGGTACTCCTGTTACCTCTCAAGCCATAACAGTCCAGTTCCCAGACCCATCCACAACCTGTCCCTTGGCAGACTCCCATAACTGCAATCCTCCCTGGCTGCTCTCCTCCCAACATCACATGGCCCTCAGCATTGCATCCCCACTATGTCTCACTTAAACCCTGGCTGTTCCATCCCTTCTGGGGCCGACAGAGCTAATCCCCTACTTCCTTGGCTCTGCTTCTTGCCTGTGCATCCAGACATCAGAACGATTCCAGCTGCCTCACCTACCAGTTACCCACCATGGAGCCTGCTTTGCTCAGGCTTGTGCTTATCCTGCTTTCCTCAGCCCAGCTGTCTCTGTCTCTCCAAGTGGCATTTCCTCCCCGCCCACCCCTCTGCCCCCATAACCATTTCCTCCCCCCCACACCATGGCTTCTCTGTAGAGCCCTCCTGAGTGGTGAAAGCCCCGCGAGCCAGCAGGGGGAGCTCTCACCGCACCAGCCAGGGAGGAGGGGGACCTGCGGGGATAGCATGGCTTACCCAAGCCAGGGGAGTGACGGGAGCTCTGCCCTGGTTTTGGCAAACGATGGGCTCCCCTAGAGCTAGAGCTAGACCTCGCTCCCTTGCAGACGCTCCTCCACGCCCCTCTCTGGTCTCAGGCCCTAGGCACGCTTCACCTCTGATACAGCTCCCCCTCTCCTCCAGTCCCAGCTGCACCGTCTGCTGAGGACATATGGCTCCCTCTTCCCTTGCACCTCCTGGGGGCCTGTAACCCTGGAAATCTCCCCTGGACGCCTCGCATGCAGGGGAGCGCCCCGGGCAGCAGCACCTGTGCAGGGGCGGGGCGCCGAAGCGGGCATACCAGGGTGCGATGGGGCAGCCCCCTGGCTCGCTCCAGCCAAAGCAATGTCTCTTCCGCCCTTGGGGGGGATAGGAGAAGGTACAGGGGAGAAACAGAACTGACCCTAGCGCAAGGCGGACGCTAGAGTGAGAGCGGAGCCAGCGCGGGATCTCTGCCCAGACCTGGCTCCCGCGGGCGCAGTGTGGTGGTGAGTGTCGCCAGAGCCTCCGGGGCACCTGCAAACAAACCGAAGCTGCTCTGGCGAACTCTAGAGAGCCCGGGGACCAGGCGCCCTGGGGGCCCTCGCTAAAGGCGCCTGCACCCTCGGCTCCCCCTTCTGCGCCGCTTCCGCCTCTGGCAGCGCTGCCTGGCCCCAGCCCAGCCGGTGTAACGCTCCGCGCTTCCCTCCAGACACACAGATCCGCCCAAGCCCCCTCCCTGCCCCTGCTGGGGGCACCAAGCCCCGAGGGGTGCGCTGCCTTCCGGCCCGCTCCCCTGCCCGGGACCCCACCTCCAGCATGGGGCGCTACAGAACCTCGCCTCCCCCCCCAGTGCAGCCACAGTCCAGCGCCCCTCCCTCCCCAAGGGGCTCTGGGAGCTTCGAGCCGCCGGCCGTGCGTGCGCCCCAGCGGCCCCCCTGCTCGCTGCCCGGCCCGGGGCGGCTCCCTGCGTGTGACGGGCTGGCCCGGGCTCGCTCACAACCCCCAGCCAGGCCGGCGCGGGGATTCAAGTGCCGCCCCCCTCCCCTGTCTCCGCTAACTAGCCGGAGCTCGCGCTCTCCCCGTGCGATTCAGGCTCGGAGTCCCAGAGGCAGGCAGCCAATCCGAAGGGGGGTTCGCCCCGTCCTCCAGCCCCATTGGCTGCCCGTGCGCCGGGGCTGGGGTGGGAGGGGTCCCCAGCGCTCTAGTAACTGTCTCAGATTCCAGCTGTGGCCCCCGCCGCTGTCTCCCTTAATTGCCACCTCCTGGAGCCAATGGGAAAGGTCCGAGGGGCCAGAGGCGAGCCCAGATTGGCTGCCACGGTGGCTCTGGGGAGGCGGTGCCCGGGCTGGAAGTTGGAGTGAGGGATCCAGCTGTGAGGCGCGCGGAGCTCTCAGCTTCTCGCTCGCTCTGCCGTCCGAGAGGCAGCGCTAAGGAGGAGCATCCTCCGCGGGCTCCCTCCGCCGCTTCCCCCCCCCACCCGCGCGTCCCCTCCCCCCAGATAACCCTTGCAGGGCAGGAGGAGCCCAGCCCCCAGGGGAGGCTCGTGGACCCCAAGCCCCCTCCTTGCCCCAGGGGGGTCCCCCAACTCTCGCCCTCCAGGACCTGCCCTGCCATTGGCACGGCCAGATGTGCAGACGGGAGGGACAGATGCGGACCCGCTAAACGCAGCCCAGGCTGGACTGGGAGCAGCCCCTGCGCGGCTGGTGCGCGCTGGAGTTGGGAGGGGAGCCGGGGAAAGGATTCCATCCCCGCTGCAGGGGCTGAGACGGTACCTCCTCCCGGGCTGGAGCGGGATCCCGGAGGCAGGCAGAGGAGAGCAAAGTGAGGAGGAGCTACCGGGACCGGAGGAGGGGGAAGCAGAACCGGGCCAGCCAGGTCCCGGCTCGGCTTCGATCCGGCTCCAAATGCCTGCAAAGGGGGGACCTGCCCTCTTCCAGGCGCCCACCTGGGGAAAGAGGCTGAAGCCCTGAGTCTGAAGCTTCCCCGAGCCGGAACCACCGAACCGAGCCAGAACCTTATCCCGAACCCTCCCGCAGTCCCTTAATCCCACCCGGCATGGCTGCTCCCTGTAGGTCCCTGACCCTCTAATAACCCCCTCCCGCCCCGGGCACATTTTTCCTTCTCCCGGTTCGGACCCGGGTCTGCTGGCCGGAGGATGGACGAAGATGGACCGAGAGCAGCCGAGGAGCAGGACCCAGAGCCGGGCAAATCCAAGACTTTCATCCGCCTTAATGACCTGTCCGGGAATGGAGGTCGCTCGGGTCCAGGGGACAAGGACGCAGGAAGTGGGGACTCGGAGGTGGAGGGGCTCCCCTACCCGGCTCTGGCCCCGGTCGTCTTCTTTTATCTGAGCCAGGAGAGCAGACCCAGGAGCTGGTGCCTTCGGGTGGTGTGCAACCCATATCCTTTGCAAGCTGGCAGGTGGCACTGCCAAGGTAAGCCTGGGCACCCCTCTCCAACCCTGCCTCCCTTCCACGGGGCTTCCAGATTAGAGAGCTCCCTGGACCTCTTTGCCACCATCCCAAGAAGTTATCTCCATGAAGGCGGCTTTGCAGGGCCAAGGCTTATAGGTTCATGGAGCACCCTTGGACGCCAGCAGTTGCACAGCTGGAAGCTCTCCAGATGCTGAAAGGGCTTGGGGGTGTGTGTGTAAGTGGGGGGGAGAGTTTGAAAAAGAGCCTGGACTTGGTGAATATTGTAAAATTACCCGGAGACTCCGCTTTCAGGTTGAGGGGAGGGGGAGAAAGCAGAGACGCGATGCAAATATTGATAAAACAAAGACACGAATATTGACGAAAACAGTCATGAGAGTTGCTAGTTGCTCCGCTCAGGAATCCAGCTCCGAGGAGACTCTCCCTGCGTTCCTTCCCAAAGTTTGCAGCTTTTCCTCCCGTGGAGGAGGGGGCTGGAGGGGTGGACGGGTGTGTGCCTGCAGCTCAGCTCCCTCGGTTTCATTTGTCTGTCTCCAATTCATTTCTTGGAAGTTTTTCCAGAATCTATCGAAGGGGTTTCTCAATGTTTCCTCCCTTAGTAGGCAGGGATTTCTCCGGGGTTGAAGTCATAACATGGGATTCCAGAAAAGTACTAGGGAGAATGGAAACAATATGTAACGCTCTGGAGAGGGACAGCAGGTCTGTCTGGGAGATGGAGTTGCACTCAGCCCGCTCCCCCTCCTGTCTTTTCGTTGGGGAGGTGAAAGGGAATGAAATTGAACATGGATAATGCTGGATTGCGCTGACACAAAAGACCCCTCCACACTAGGGGTTGGTGCAAGTTCCTCTTGGAAGGCCCTGATGATGCCAGCTCCCTTATCTACAGAAGTTGTGTGTGGGGGGAAGGGGGATCTATCCTTTAGCCTCATTTTCCCCATCCCCTCTAGGCGCGTGACCCATTGTAGTCAATGGAAAGACTCCCACTGGGTTCAATGGGCTTTGGATCAGGGTCCCTGGCTAGCATTTCCTTTGCTAGGCCCATAGTCTAAAGCCCCTGAGAGATCGCCCCTAAGAGAGGTTTGCATGGATGTATGCGTGCATTTACTTTTAACCCAGCCTGGGATTCCGCCCCCCCCGCCATCCTTTTCAGCCCAGCAGCTGCTTAGACACCACAATGGACCCTAACCCCACACCTATTCTACAAACATGGCCAGATTTCAGACACCTTCACCCCCAATTAAACTGGGGGGGGGGAGGGGAAATAAGTAGATCAAATCATTCTCTCTCCCTCTCTCAACGACCAGACATCTGTTTAAAAGAACAAAGGAAAGCGAGCAATAATGGGTGTTTAATAAAGCGCTCCTGTGTGCAGATTAGATAGGAGACTCTAGGAAAGCGCAAACCGCTCCATCTACTACAGTGATGGGAGAGCGTTTTACCCTTTAAATGTATAATTACAACATTTGCATGACAAAAAGAACCACAGAAGGAGCCTCTCTCTTGCAAATCTGTGCTCGTGGTAGCTCATTTCTCACTCATCCTGTTTTCTGTGCCATAGTTACATAAAAAAAAATCAATGGCAAGACTTTAAAGAGGGGGGCAGTTTACTGAAATGTTAGATCTGGCATGGCTAAGACATGTTAACTAGGGACAGGAAAGGAACATAAAGGGGGGGGGGGCTGGGGAGAATAGGAGGGGAGGGTTCCTTACGGTCGATTTTGAGCCTGGCTCTGGTGTCCTTAAATAATTTAACTTGTGCAAGGCAGGTGGTGGCACAAACTTGCTTTTTCATGCAACCCTGAGTACTGGGTGCTCTCTGCAGCCCCCAGCCAGTCGGAGATGATGGTTGTGCTGAATACTCAGTGAGGAACGCATCCTTCTAAATCAATCACTTAGGCTCTTCTCCAGGTGCGTTAGCTGTAGTGTAATTACAGAACCTCGTATTTAATTTAGGGGCCGCTGCTTTACTGGAAGGCTCCAGGAGCCTTCCATGGGATTTACAAGTCTTTCCCACTGGTCTCTGTTCATTTATTGAAGGGCTACGTGATGATTCTCCCATCCCCCTTTCAATCACTACTGGAAATGAAGAATGGGCGCTCAAAGGACCTGATCCAAAGCCCATTGAAGCCAATGGGAGATTTCCCCATTGACTTTAAGGGGATCTGGGGAAGGGCCTGTTTCTTTTCTCTTGTGCTGGATGTAAAAGACCATTAAGGAGTCGTTTGAGTGTGGGGTTTAGGAAAAGCACAGAATTGGGCCCTGGGGAGTCATAGATTGCAGCACTCCGCTAAAAATCAGAGACTATTCAGGGTTTAATGGAAGAAATTAGAGGTCACCAGAGTGAGCCATGATTCATATCAGTTACCTGCTTGCTTGACTCCCTCTTCCTGGTCCAGGATTGCGGGAGAGCTGTGTTGTTGCTTTGGGCAAGTCGAGAAGGGGAAATAGCACTGCTAGCAAGGGGGCTTTTTTAGCCCCTTCTTTAAAACCCTTCCTGGTGTCAGAGCTGCGCTCAACATTTTCTTTGTAGCGTTACAGACGCTTTACCGCCTCCAAACTCGTTACATGTATTTTAAAATAAATAATAAAAACACAAAGCCAATTTAATCAAAGCTGTCTGACTGCCAGCAGGGTCGTGTACATAAAAGACAGCATCTTCCTGAGTAAACAGGAGGAAGTTATTAAATCCATTCAGCTCTTTCAGGGAGCGAGCTAGTCAATTACACACATGCCGAATACCTGAATCTGTAGTGTAAAAGGTGGGACTAGGTGATTAACATCTGTTGTCTGATTCCCCTTAGCCCTCCCCTATTTCGGGCTAATCAGTGAGGGGTTAAATTAGGGTTAAGTTTGGTTGTTAGAGAAACGTGGCGCTGTTCTTCTATAGTCTTGAATGCTGTTTTACTTTTGTGATGAGGATAATTTATCTGATAAACAGTCTGTTTCATTCTTAGAATAGAGGTTTCAGTTCCCAATCACATGAATACTTTCCAGTGGTTTCCCTAAATCTCATTCACACTAGCTGAGCAGTTCAAAGCTGCACTTATTTAAGCATCTTAGGAAATCTTGAAACTTGCTAAAGCATTCTCTTTGGGAAGGAAATCTTTGCTAATGTCACCCTGCCAAACAGAATGGGCTTATTATCTACCATTATGAATATTATTATTTACAATTGTTGATCTCTCTGTGTTTTCTAGCCTCTTTTAATGATCGTTTTGAGACAGGTGGCATCTCAAAATTGTGCAGGTGTTTTCAGTGGATTCCTTTTTATCCCTCAGCCTGTCTTGCTCATACGAGGTGCCTATTTCAACTTGAAAAGCATCTCTGTACACAAGTCTGCCAGTGCAAACAGGTTAACTTCTGTCCTTGGAAAATTAGTGTTATTTAAAAAAATAAATCTTCCACCAAGCACTTGCGGGCAGCAGTTCAAAGGGAGCTCAGCCACTGATTGCAGCCTGGGAAGCTGGAATTTCCACTGATGGTTACCTGTTCTCGATTCATTACTGAGAGAAAAAACCAGAGGGCTTGGAGCCATACGCCCTCACTGGGTAGCAGTGCTGTGGCCCTCTGGTCTTTTTCCCCCCCATATGTTTTCAATGTTGCTGACCCAGAAACCAGGGAGTTGAAAATGTGACTCAACCTGCTAAACAGTGAGTGAGAGGGATATTTTCTTCCCCCCGGAGTACTGGCTGAGTTTGATCACTTGCTGAGGATCAATACATTTGAGATGTTATTAAACAACCTTGCTTCTATTTCGCTTTTATTGTTGGTTGCTCGCTGCTGGAGTGGTGGGAGTTTAGCTGTCTGCCTATTGACATTTTTTTCTACTCCTTTAGCTCGGTTGTTCAGAAAAGTGACTTATCACATCTTTAAGAACCGAGGCCCCATGATAAAAACATATCATCAGAAAACCAGATCAGATCACATCTGGCCAAATTCTTTGTTGCCACCAGCTGTTCTTGATAGAGCGACAGTGGTTTGGGTCACATGGCTGGCAAAATCCTCTCCGATCCACAGTGGTTTTGACAGGGGAGGGTTGAGCTTTCGTTAGCGTGTCTCAGTATTTTTTCTTCGGTTTACCTTTTGGCAGTTGCGGAAGTTGCAAGTTCAAAAGGCCGGACTCTTGTTTAATTGTGTCTGCTCCTTTCCTATTTCTTCAATTCCCAAGTGTCCTTTTTATTAATTCAACTAATTCAGTCCTGGTACTTGTCCGATGAGGACAGGTTGTGGAAACGTACAAAGTCCTGACTTGGCAGGGCCTGTATTTCAACATGGGGTTTACGGTGCACTAATATAGCTGATCAACGTTGCCATTTACTGGGGGTGTCATGGTGTACTGCCAGTTCTGGTCCTGTGCCCTTGTCTTCTCCTCTCTCCCTAGGGAGAGAGCTTGAATTAACAAAGCTCCCTTTGCTGGAGTGGCCTGCAATTGCACACAAGGCTGAAGTACCACTAATCCAAAAGATGCTGGTCTGTCTCTCCAAGCTGTTTACATGACCTTGATATCAGAGGTGATGAGGGGGATTTGGGGCGGGGGAAGGAGCAGGGAAATAGTAGATGAGCTGAGTATTCGGCACTAAGCATGCACTCATGCAAAGTTCCATGGCAGAATGATTCCTCAGGGTTCTCTGTAGTGTTTCAATCTGAAGCGTTCACTTCCTGGGCCGTAAGGGCTTATATTTGGTTTCTGAGAGCACAATTGTTATAGCTGGGTTGGGGGAGGAAACTTCTTCCCCTCTCTCTCTCTCAAATTTTGAAAGGTCTGGACTGATCCAGATCTCAGACAACCCAAAGCTGGGGGATGTTTGGAGCTGGTGTCTTGATTCCAAATCTATTTAAGTCACCTACCTCTCTGTACTTTCAAGTATCTACATTCAGAGGGCCAAATTCTGCCCGCCTTACTTGTGCTGTGTAGTAGCTGACCCTGCAAGGACCAGCATGGATTTCAATAGGAGTCAGGCATTACTCAATGGTGACAGAATCTGGCACGTCTTCTGTACAGCAGAACCTGCTGCTAAATTGTGCGTCCCCAACGGAGCCTGCATCAAAGATGAGTGCTGCTCCCTTTACTGAGATCCGTGCGTCCACGTGAGGTCGGAGGGAGAGAGATGTTTTTCACTGGAGTTCTGGGATTCCATGAGTGTGTCTTTGCTGTGTCAAGTTCTGGCAAGGGGACTCTGTGTGACATGGGAGGGGATTTTGGGGGTGATGCAGGGCCCCTGCAGCATGCATAGGAGAAATCAGCTGTGTGTGGCATTGGAGTGGAGGGTAAGATGCGCAGGCACTTCCTGAGCTTGAGGGAGGGAAAGGTAGAGTGCTTTGGAGCATGAGTGACATCCTGGAGGCATCTGTCTGATTGTCTGTATATGAGAAGGTGCTACTGGGGTCTGACCTTGTCACTGTGATAAAAGGATCCACTCTGTTCTGGGTGAGGAATGTCTGTTTAAAGACAGGAGAAGGCCAAATGTTTGTGTTTCATACAGGCTCACAATCAAAGTACTGTATTGGAACTTTTGCCCTACAGGTGACATTAAAAAAGTTAAGAAAAGCCTCCAGGACCGAAACTAGGGCTTGTGTGTTGCATTAAGGGGCCTTCTGTAACAGAGAGTTCACCACAGAGATGTGTATCTGTCACACACACAAAAAAGGGAGAAAAGCCCGGTTACTTAACTTTTATTTTTAAGTGAAATTGAATCTACCGTGCAGGCTTGGAAGGACGACAGCCAGGCACAGGGGCTAAACAAGGCTGCTCTGCTGATCAGAGCCAGAGAATTAGGATGTTTTCCAAGAGCTGTGGAGTGTCTGAAGAGCAGGCATGGAGCGAATAAGGAGGATGGAAACTGCTTTGTACTGAAAGAGCTCTGCATAGGAAAATAATACAGAGCTTATCTGAAGGGGACCGTGGGCCCTTGTTATGGCAAATTCTCAGTCTCTCCTCACCCTGTCCAGATAGCATCTGTCTGGAAAGTGAAGCTCATGTGCATAGAAGTAAGAAGACAAGGAAAGTGTATTTCCTTAACTGCCTAAGGGTGGAGAAGGTGCCACTTCTGGGATACAGACTGGTTAACACTCCCCCCTCCCGTGGTGGTGTGTCCTGTGAAGCAGCTTTCACTGAAGGGAAAAGTTTTGAGTCCTGCTTGTGGTGGCTCCTGGTCATTGCAGTCTCTCCTCTCCTGGTAATTGCTCCCTATAAAGAGGGGGGCGCCATTGGCTAAATCTGAACCCAGATCTAAGTGTTGAAATCCCCCAAGATTCAAGGGTGGTGTTTGGCTTTGCTGTTTTTGCTTCTGATCCATTTATAGCGCCTCAAACCTAGATGGAAAATCCGAGTTCTGCCAGGGGTTGGGGTTTGAAAACCAGATGGAACACTGCAGAAGCTTGCAAGTGCAACCGTAACCCAGCCCACATTCACCAATGGGTTCATGAACCTTGGCAAAGCTGTCTCAGGCCTTGGCTTTTTAATGCAATCAGGCGAGTTTGATCTGGCCCGGGGGGGTCTCCCCTCTGGCAGTTCCACACTGCTCTGAACCCTTTCCATTGGAGACGTTGCCGTTCAAAGGCTCTGTCCTGGTGAGGTGCTCGAGGGCCCTCAGCTCTCACTGGAAGTCTTTGCAGCTGCAGGTGTCCAGCCTCTTGCAGGTCTGGGCCCTAAACTGTCATGGCATTGAGCCAAAACCCAGCTTTTACTTATGCCGTGGCCAGACTCCCACAAGGAGCTGAGCCTGTTCTGTGCTCAGTGCTTAAATTGCCTTGCAGATGGGGAAAGTGGCCAAAGTTTCCTACAGCTGAAGTATCCCGTGTGATGGTGCAAAGGGTAGGCTGGTGGGGTGTAGAACAACCACCTCCTGGACCCTAGCACAGAATCCTATCCACCCCAGTGACTCCTTTTATCTCTAACCCTCTCCTAGCAATGCCTGACACTGCTTCGGTTCACTGAAAGGAGAGAAGGAGGGGCAGTTCAGTGGTTAGGACACTAGCCTGACACTTGGGAGATGTAGGGTCAATTCCCAAAATCTCTGCCACAGATTTCGCTTGTGCCCTTGGGCAAGTCACTTAGCCTCTCCGTGCCTCAGTTCCCCATCTGCAATGGAGATAAGAGCCCTGCCCTACCTGGCCGAGTGGTTGTGAGGATAAATACACTAGAGATGGTGAGGTGGGGGTCATGTAAGCTCTTGGCTCCAGAACTACCTTTGTTCTGTGTTCGTGTAGTGCCTAGCACAAGGGGCCCTGAACTGTGCCTGGGGGTACGTCTACACTAAGAGATTAATTCGAATTTAGATAATTCGAATTTGGGAAACAGATTGTATAAATTCGATTGTGCGCGGCCACACTAAGCACATTAATTCGGTTTTTAACCACATTAATTCGGTGGTGTGCGGCCACACTACCCCATTAATTTTAACCACATTAATTCGGTGGTGTGCGGCCACACTACCCCATTAATTTTAACCACATTAATTCGGTGGTGTGCGGCCACACTACCCCTAATTCGAATTAACAAAATCGATTTTGGTGCTACTCCGCTCGTCGGGGTGGAGTACAGAAATCGATTTTAAGCGCCCTTTAATTCGAAGTAACTGGCTCCGTAGTGTGGACGGGTTAAGGATTAATTCGGATTAACGCAGCTAAATCCGAATTAAAGTCGTAGTGTAGACCAGGCCTGGGAGTTCTAGGCACTCCCTCTGCTCTCCACATCCCACCTCTAGCCCCTAAGAGGCCATGGTTGCCTCTGCCAGGCCTGGTTACTATTCCTTATCCAGGGGACTAAGTAAAGCTAACCTCTATCATCCTGTTTTGAGTATCATTACCCAGGGGACCATGCTGGGTAGAGAGTCCTGACCATGTGGAAGTGAAAGGGTGGGCGTCTGTGGCCTCCTAGCAAAAGGGTTGGTGCTGGGGCGGAGAGGGGAGGGAATATGCTGCAGAGCCAACCTTGCCTCTGCCCCACCTTACTCCCTTCTGCACCTCATAGCCATGAAGTCTGTAGGGCCCATTCCAAAGCGAAACTCGGCAGGAAAGCCAACGGGCAGCTCCCTGTCTGTGCTGCGTGAGGAGAGGTAATCTGCTCATTCCCACTCTACCCCCACCCCTCCAGACCTGTGGGCCATTCACAAAGATAGAAGCTTGTCTAGGGTGGTGTCTGTCCCCTGGCAACAGCTCCCTGGTGTAACTTGTCGGAAGGCACGCTGGGTAGCTAAACTGCAGCAAAGGGCCACGTGAGACGACTCTGCCCTGGGTTACCCCGGGGTAAATCTGGAGGAACGCCACTGAAGTCTGTGAAGTCTCTCTAGATCCAGGTCAGCATAAATGAGGTCAGACTCTGGAGCCAGGAGAGGTCTGCCCAAGCGTGACTCCTGGAACAAGACCCCACGCTGATCATTGGGTGGGGTATCTTTGCGTGAATGGGGGGGGGGTAAGATGGACAACACCTCCAGTAAAGAAGATGGAACTTGTTTCAAAGTGCTGCTCCGGGGGAGGACCAGCCAAGTAATCATGAGGCATCATGGTTTGAAAACCCTCGAGGTGGAGAAGGGGTGAGGGGGGAATGGTATTTGCCTCCTGTGGTATTACACAGCAGTCAACAGAGTTCTAATTACTGCCTCCCAAGCAAAGCGAGCAGAGGTGCAATCTTAATCTAACAAACGCACTGCACCTCGACACGTATCTCCTCATCTCTGTATCGTGCAGACACCACTACATGGCTGAGCCGCGAGCATGGTTTGTTTGCCTTTTGTGCGTGTGTGCATATTTTTTAAGGAGATCCTTCTGTGTATTCCCTCTTCCAGGCAGTTGTGTCACATCTGGAAGTTTGTGTAGGAGTTTATCCAAGCGCTGGAGTGCAGTACAGCTTTTTCTCATTTAAAAATCACAGGCTGGCATTTCGAACGGGGGTAGGGGGGAGGATTGTCTGCCAAAGGGGAGGCTGGAGCAGAGGAATTGTAATGACTTCCAGAAGTTTTCTTTTTCTTTTCCTTTTTTTTTTTTTTTTTTTAAATAGTGCATGTACAAAGGGTTGACTCAAATGCAGTTAATGGTTACGTTGCTCTCACCTGTCCCCTGTTGCAGGCTGGCGTCTTAATGATCTGAGATGTCGATGGGAGAGTTAGCAGCTGCAGGCTGGTTTGGGGGGTACTGGGCGGAGCCCAGAGGAGGCTAATGGCTTCTCCAGGCTGAAAGAGGTAGCAGTATCCTGCAAAGGGACCACGTTCTTCAATCGGTGACAGTCTGGTTTGATTTCTTGCCTCCTTGTCGGAAATCCGGAACAAGGATTCCCACAAGATGCGAGTAAGGCAGAATCTCCAGAGACCTGGTTTTAATTTTGGAAAAGAGTAAGAGGAATTCCTGGAGTGGGATCCCGCGCCTGATTCTCGGAACCCCTTGCTCCTATTCCTGCCTCTTGTTGGTCCTGTCGACATGGAAGGAATTTGCACTGATGTAACTTACTGGCATGGACCCTGCATTAAATCAGTGCAGTACCTCTGCATCGCTGGAGTTATTATACTGGTGCAACGTCTCTAATGTAGACAGGGCCATAGCTGCGCAGGCCTGGAGCGTTCCCTGATGGGGAGGCAGATGCCTCTTGTGCTCACTCCCATCCATACTTGTAATGATGAATCTGCATAGAGACGTTCTTCCCAGAGCACTTAGCACCGTGCAGATTGTGTGTGTGTTTCTGTTAAATACAGTTACATGCTACAGGGGCGTGTGGACAGAGCGAATGCTATTGCTGACATTCTGCTGGGAGTGAAGTAAGCTGAAGGTTCTGAAATGTTACAGCGCGTCGCAATGTACAAATTGCAGTTCTTGTTTCTGATTGAATTATTTGTATTGTTAGAGTGCCCAGAGGGCCCCAGCCAGGATCCAAGGCCCCACAATGGCTCTCTGCAAGAATGAAGTTTTTTGAGGAGTGGGGAGGGAAAGTAGCTTGCTTGACTATAAAAGGGTTCTTCTATATGTGTGTGGTAGGGATTCAGAAGAGCTGCCACATTTCAGTGATGGGAGAGAAAGGGTGTGCATATAACTACACACGCACATGCCTGCTCTCCTCATTCTCCATAGAAATGTAGCAGCTGCTCTGTAGCAGCAAGGCTGTAGACAAGTTTTTTGTGGTTTCCTTAGGAGTGGGAATGAAGAATAGTCTCCAAATGACACTTCAGGGGGATCTTAGAGAGGCAGATTGTAATTAACCAAGTTGGAATTTGGCCAAGCCACTGAAAGTAACACCCTATAGTCCTCTCTGCACAGGACAAACCACCATGTTTAGCAAGTGAGCCGCTGCAGAATTTAAACACGCCTGTGACCCAGGATGGTCTGGCTGGCTCTTTTAGATGCAGCTGATTTGTTCTAAGCAGGTTTCAAATCCATGTTTTATGCTGATTGGCCAAACCTGTCTATAGGCCCTGTTGTATTTAAACTGTGCTTTGGCAGGTTTGGTTGTTCGAGATGGTTGGGAAAATGCCAGTTATTGTGCACAGAAAATCTCAAAGATTTATTTTTGTTTTGTTTTTTCCCACAAAAATGTTTTGGTTTTAGGATGAAAAACTGAAAATATTTCCATTTTTTTAAAACTTTTTTTTTAACATGTTTTTGATTTGAACAACAAAAAAACCTTCCCATCCAATTTTTCCTAAAAATATTTGTTTTTCAGTTTCCGGTCTCTTTACCAAAAAACCTCGCAATTTTTTACCAGCATGAGAACTTCCGGTGAAAATTTTCATTTGGGTCAAAAAGCCCTTTTCCATTGGGGAAAATGTTTAGAGGAATGACCAGACCAGCCATTTGCTGTGTGAAAATGTTTGCCCTTGTTGTTGTCAGAGGTGCCAGGGGATCTCTAAGGATCACACCGTGCTGGTGCTTTGACCACTTCAGAATTCTTTGAGAGTGTCAACAAGCATGTGGATAAGGGTGATCCAGTCAATATGGCACTTGGCCTTTCAGAAAGACTTTGATCAGCTCCCTCACCAAAGCCTGGCTCTTAAGCAAACTAGGCAGTTACGGGATAAGGGGAAAGGACCTCTCATGGATCAGTAACTGGTCAAAAGAAGGTTTCAGAGTAGCAGCCGTGTTAGTCTGTATCCGCAAAAAGAACAGGAGTACTTGTGGCACCTTAGAGACTAACAAATTTATTTGAGCATAAGCTTTCGTGGGCTACAGCCTACTTCATCAGATGCATGTAGTGGAAAATACAGTAGGAAGATATATATATATATATATATATATACATACATACACAGAGAACATGAAACAATAGGTGTTACTATACACACTATAAGGAGAGTGATCAGTTAAGGTGAGCTTTTATCAGCGGGAGAGAAAAAAAACTGTTTGTAGTGGTAATGAAAATGGCCCATTTCCAGCAATTGACAAGGAGATATGAGGAACTGGGGGGGGGGGGGGG
>NW_020664543.1:13017460-13017967 GCF_002925995.2 Terrapene triunguis | reverse complement strand
GTAATGGCCCATCCACTCCCAGTCTTTGTTCAAGCCTAATTTAATGGTGTCCAATTTGCAAATGAATTCAAATTCAGCAGTCTCTCATTGGAGTCTGTTTTTGAAGTTTTTTTGTAGTAATATTGCAACTTTTAGGTCTGTAATCGAGTGGCCAGGGAGATTGAAGTGTTCTCCAACTGGTTTTTGAATGTTATAATTCTTGACGTCTGATTTGTGTCCATTTATTCTTTTACGTAGAGACTGTCCGGTTTGGCCAATGTACATGGCAGAGGGGCATTGCTGGCACATGATGGCATATATCACATTGGTAGATGTGCAGGTGAACGAGCCTCTGATAGTGTGACTGATGTGATTAGGTCCTATGATGGTATCCCCTGAATAGATATGTGGACAGAGTTGGCAACGGGCTTTGTTGCAAGGATAGGTTCCTGGGTTAGTATTTTTGTTGTGTGGTGTGTGATTGCTGGTGAGTATTTGCTTCAGGTTTGGGGGCTGTCTGTAAGCAAG
>NW_020664543.1:13015940-13017360 GCF_002925995.2 Terrapene triunguis | reverse complement strand
GTGTGGTTGCTGGTGAGTATTTGCTTCAGGTTTGGGGGCTGTCTGTAAGCAAGGACTGGCCTGTCTCCCAAGATCTGTGAGAGTGATGGATCATCCTTCAGGATAGGTTGCAGATCCTTGATGATGCGCTGGAGAGGTTTTAGTTGGGGGCTGAAGGTGATGGCTAGTGGCGTTCTGTTACTTTCTTTGTTGGGCCTGTCCTGTAGTAGGTGACTTCTGGGTACTCGTCTGGCTCTGTCAATCTGTTTTTTCACTTCAGCAGGTGGGTATTGTAGTTGTAAGAATGCTTGATAGAAATCTTGTAGGTGTTTGTCTCTGTCTGAGGGGTTGGAGCAAATGCGATTGTATCGTAGAGCTTGGCTGTAGACAATGGATCGAGTGGTGTGGTCTCAATGAAAGCTGAAGGCATGTAGGTAAGTATAGCGGTCAGTAGGTTTCCGGTATAGGGTGGTGTTTATGTGGCCATCGTTTATTAGTATTGTAGTGTCCAGGAAGTGGATTTCTTGTGTGGACTGGTCCAGGCTGAGGTTGATGGTGGGGTGGAAATTGTTGAAATCATGATGGAATTCCTCAAGGGCTTCTTTTCCATGGGTCCAGATGATGAAGATGTCATCAATGTAGCACAAGTAGAGTAGGGGCGTTAGGGGATGAGAGCTGAGGAAGGGTTGTTCTAAGTCAGCCATAAAAATGTTGGCATTCTGTGGGGCCATGCGGGTACCCATAGTAGTGCCGCTGATTTGAAGGTACACATTGTCCCCAAATGTGAAATAGTTGTGGGTGAGGACAAAGTTACAAAGTTCAACCACCAAGTTTGCCGTGACATTATCGGGGATACTGTTCCTGACGGCTTGTAGTCCATCTTTGTGTGGAATGTTGGTGTAGAGGGCTTCTACATCCATAGTGGCCAGGATGGTGTTTTCAGGAAGATCACTAATGGATTGTAGTTTCCTCAGGAAGTCAGTGGTGTCTCGAAGATAGCTAGGAGTGCTGGTAGCGTAGGGCCTGAGGAGGGAGTCTACATAGCCAGACAATCCTGCTGTCAGGGTGCCAATGCCTGAGATGATGGGGTGTCCAGGATTTCCAGGTTTATGGATCTTGGGTAGCAGATAGAATACCCCTGCTCCGGGTTCTAGGCGTGTGTCTGTGCAGATTTGCTCTTGTGCTTTTTCAGGCAGGTTCTTGAGTAGATGGTGTAGTTTCTTTAGGTAACCCTCAGTGGGATCAGAGGGTAATGGCTTGTAGAATGTGGTGTTGGAGAGCTGCCTAGCAGCCTCTTGGTCATAATCATGATCAAAAGAAAGGAAACAAAGGGTAGGAATCAATTGTCTGTTTTCACAATGGAGGATCTGTGAAAACAAAACTGTGAACAGTGAGGTGGCAAAATTTGCAGACAATACAAAATTAATCAGGACAGTTAAGT